>NW_026731725.1:0-142500 GCF_028476545.2 Physella acuta | reverse complement strand
AAATAATTTCACTCACACAAAGTGAAACCAACAACAGAAAATAATACCTACACACAAAATAAAAGCACCCACACAGAATAATTTGACTCACACAAAGTGAACACAACAACACAAAATAGTTTCACTTACACTAAGTAAACCCACCCACACAAAATAATTTCCTACACACAAAATAAACGCACCCACACAAAATAATTTTACTCACACAAAGTAAACCCACACCCACAAAATAATTTTACTCACAAAAAGTAAACACACCCACACAAAATAATTTCACTCACACAAAGTGAAACCAACAACAAAAAATAATTTCATTTAAACAAAGTAAACACAACCACACAAAATAATTTCAATTACATAAAGTAAACGCACCCACACAAAATAATTTTACTCACACAAAGCAAACGTACCCACACAAAATAATTACACTCACTCACACAAAGTAAACCCACTCACACAAAATAATTTCATTCACGCAAAAAAACCAACACACAAAAAATAACTTCACTCACTAAAGTAAACCAACCCACACAAAATAATTTCACTTACACAAATAAAACGCACCCACACTAAATAATTTAACTCAGACAATGTGAAACCAACAGATGACCCAATAGTATTCAGCTCAATATTATTTCACTCATAAAAGGTTATCCCATTCAATAAAATCCAAACAACAAATAGAACTTGCAAGAAGATCACCAATAGGCTTATTAAGTTTACAGCTATACTACCCGCACTAGATGACCCCCATCTACCCAAGCAGAACCAATTAAGCAGCCCCTCCCCCTTACACAAATACTGACCACAGCTACGGAAGATTATTCCATATGAGATTTTCTTTCATAAGAATACACCACCTATTTACGTATTCCATACCATAAGATTAGTCATCAGATATAATGTTTCCTTGTTTGTGCCCACCTGGCTCAGGTGAAGTAGAGTTCATCTGTTTCATTGACCTCGGCCTTGGTTTCCCTAACGTTAATCAGGTGCCCATCAATGCCAGGTGGACTCATAGAGGTCGTTCAGACTAAAGTAAAAATGTTTCTTAAATTTCTCTCCATTGTAAGCTGACTTTGTGTACATTTTTTTTTGTTTAAACCCAGTACTTAACACTGAAGAGTGTGACTCAATTTGGTTAAGAAATATCAAGCTACAATAGCCGATAGCTGGGTTGGCTTCAATTTATAATTTAATGAATCCACCTAGGTATCGAATATTCAAGGCTTGAATGTTCGGCCTACATCAACAGGTATTATAGAAAATCAAATACAAAATGGTTTAACTTAGAGATTCGTGTTTAAGAGGAATTACAAGTGATTAGTGTCTGTAATAGATAATCTATTATTTTAAAATGTTTGAAAATAAAGTATATAGATAAATAATATAGATCGAAGATTTGGAGATCTCTATTTTGAAAATGCAGTAAAAATATTTTGTTTCCCGTAATTTGTTTACGGTTATAGTGTCCTATACAATGTCGTAGCTAATTAGTTTACCTAGGCGCTTGTTAGTGATGGTATTTCCAAATGATAGTAAAAAAATATAAAAAGTAATATAGATGAGTTCTGGGTGAAATGTAACTTTTTATTTTTTTTGTATTGATATTTATAAGTACAGAATAAAAGGGAGAGTAGTATTTAAAGAAAGTAGACGGAAAATAAAAGCAGTTATCTTTCTTAATTATATAAAAAGCTAACTTCTCAAATCAAATTTCTGCGGTAAGGCTTCAACAATGTTGGATTATTCATTATATCTTACTTTTGCAATTATTATGGTATGCAGGCATTATTATTTTATTTTAATTGGAAATCACCTCATGAAGAAATTCAACACTGCATAACGAACCGTTCATTTATTTTCACTACCAACTTCTTCTGCATAACTCAGGTAACTTGCTCATTTAGGGGAGGTCGGGCTTTTTGTGACGATGTGTAAATGAGGGAGAGGATTGAGGTAAAAATCATCCAAAAAGCGTGACGTCATTCCCCCCCCCCCCCCCCCCCGTGTGTCCCCGGGGGTCTGGACCTCGTCCAGAACTAGAATAGGGACATCGCCCAGCTACTGGCTGTCGTAAGAGGCGACTAATGTAGCATGTTAAACGTGTTGACATTGTGACCATGTTAGTTTAAAAGGTTGTCAGAATTTAGGATAGGGCCCCTTAGCTAGACCGGACCGTATACAACCTTTGTACAAGCAAAGTACAATGTCAACACGTTTAACAAACAAGCCTAATGTAGCCTATAGAGGCAGCTGTCTTTAGGCCTACATTAAATTACAATAACCACACACTAAAAATCATGTATATTAATAATATTATATAAGGTGAAAACAATAATTAAAAGTATTTAAAGTTATAAAAATATTTGTGAAACATTGGCTTGCATCAACTTTGAAGTTTTCTAATACATTTTTTCTTTATTTGCAGTGAAATAAACTAAAAAAAGCTAAGGTAAAAATTACCTTAGTAAGATTATTTAATTAGTTACAATAAATTTCAAAATAAATTTTACACTAAAATTTTTAACTTACACTAATAGACGTGTCATCTTTTCCCATTTGTGCCCAAGACACACGGGGCAGATGAAGTAGAGTGCACCTGTTTCAGTGAGCTCTGCATACAAAGGTATAGTGTGGTCAGCTTGTATTGTCTCTAAAGTGAGGTAGGTACTCATAAGAGCAGGGTGGACTTGAACTCGGATTCGAACTCGAGACATTCGAGATAGCATTCTAGAGCTCTACCTCTAGATAAACCTCCCCCCTCCCATGTGTTCTCAATGTATGAAACTTATAACACAGTAACTTACAGCATTTTTTTCAGATACAAGAAAAGCAAACATATAGTATTAAAACAATTGTTTTTTCATTTGAGAAGGAATGAATGTTAACAGGAGATAGACACTGACTATCTACACCTTTTAAGTAGTGTAAGACTATTCAAAAGGAATTCTTGACATTGTGTTTGTGTGCTACTAAGCAACATCTGTGTTCTACCTGATCAATGATACTTAGTTAATGATAACAATATGTATTTGTTTATACAAATAACAATAAGACAAGGTGATGAAATCATATTTCATTGGTGGGTTCTCATCAATTTTGAAGAGTAATGGAACTTGATGGAACACAGTTCATAAAGTGTTTTTACAACATTGGACAATATAACTGGAAATTAATATCATTTGTGACAGAGTACAATTCATGCATACAACACTAACAATCACAGTGAACTTATTTCATAAGGAAAGTGATATCAAAATATGCTGAATGGATCTCTGAAGGTAAGTGATTTTTTATTTCATAGTTTTTGTTGTATTTTAACTTTCTATTTACAGGCTTTGTAGTTTCATCTATTTTTGTAAAGAAAGAATTCAATCAATCAATATGTGTAATTGTCTAATTAAAGAGAGGGGGTCTGCACATAACATTGATCCATTAACATACAGTGATAAATGTATCCAGAAAGGGAGTAGGGAAAGTTGGTATGTAAACAGATCAGCTTAAAATAACAAAAACAATCACAATGACACTAATTCATTTAGTGAGGGATGGTATGTTGGTATATAAAAGTATGTTGTTCATGAACAGACATTTATGATTAAATTTAGAAAATAGAGGATTTTAGCTTAACAGTACAATTTAATATAACCTAAGCAAAATATCAAAACAATACTTCAGCCAATTTTATTAAAAGGAAATTACACTTTAGTTCATGCATTCTAAACTTTCCTTGTGATCATTGAATGATATATTTATTGAAATATGTAATATATGAATGTAATCTTGGGAAATTGTTGTAGTTGAATAAATAATAGTAGTAGTAGTAGTAGTAGTAGTAGTAGCAGTAGCAGTAGTAGAAGTAGCATATAGGTAATGAATTTTATGTTTGTATGTACAATCTACTCTTCAGAAACATGCTACCTGTACTTAACACTTTCCATTGTAATTTATTTTTCATAATAGTGAGAAAATCTTTTTTTTTAAATAACAGAAAAAGAAACTTTTTAAAAAGACTAAATTTAATTTTAAGCAAGTGAAATATTTTATTCCAAAAATAGAACAATGGCAATGGAATTAAAACAAACTTTTAATACCACTGTGGTAACTTTAACTATTCTATAATTTGTGGCCCCTTGCATCTTGGGCACAAAAGGGAAAAGATGAACAATGGCAATGGAATTTAAAGAAAAAAATCTAATATCATTGTGATAGATGTAACTATTCCATAAATAACAATGAAAATGGAATTAAACCACGCTCCAAACACCATTGTGATAACTGTAACTTTTCAATAACTGAACTATAACAATGGAATTAAATAAAAACAATCTAACATTTCTGTGATAACTGTAACTATTCAATAACTAAACAATGACAATGGAATTAAACCATGCCCCAAACACCATTGTGATAACTGTAACTATTCAATAACTGAACTATAACAATGGAATTAAATAAAAACAATCTAACATTACTGTGATAACTGTAACTATTCAATAACTAAACAATGACAATGGAATTAAACCACTCTCCAAACACCATTGTGATAACTGTAACTATTGAATAACTAAACAATGACAATGGAATTAAACCACGCCCCAAACACCATTGTAATATCTGTAACTGGCTCCAACACTGACATTGTAGACTACGACCTGGTCCTGAAAGTGTTGCGGCTGCATGCTAACATCTACAGTGATCACATTCTGACTTTGTATTCTTCAGGGAAAAAACATGTCTGGTACCTAACCCTCAAGCACTACGCCAACAAACGGTTATACAACAAACTACATGGGACACAATACCATTTCCATGATGGGAATATTTTGTTCACTTTCAAACATTTAGACAAGAAATATGTTTGGGCCAGCCTTCATTGGGTGCCTTTGTTGTTTTTTAAAGCAGATGTTCAGGAGATTGTTGAAAGTATTTCCAGACCTTTCACTGAAGTTTTTGTGAAAAATGAACTTAATGGAAGGTGGACGATTTGTTTTATACCGGCTGACGTCAATAGAATTCCTCATTATATAAATGTGAAATTTGGTATAGACAATCGTCATACAGTTCTGCTTGTGCTACCTGGTAGGGAACCTGTATGTTACATATGTGGAGAGATCGGCCACACCACTGCAGTTTGTCCTGATAAAATACAACCTGCGGTGAAACATCAGGAAATGAATTCAACATTTTTTCCAATTGAAGAGATGTTAAGTGAAACATATGGATACGCTAATGCAAATCCAGGGACAAAAAATATGTGTTTTGTTGGTGAAGACCCAGAGTCTGTTACTTGGACTGAAGGTGAAATTAATACCATGGCTGCAATGCCTCCATCTTGGTCACTAAACCCTAAAGAAATATGGTACATTGATAAGTTCAAAAAGGATGTTGGCAATTTAGAAATCCCTCCTACTCCACCTAAAAAAGATAATAAGTCTGAAATCAGATCTGTCTCACAAACAGAAAATGCTACAGAATTATCTCTTGACCAGCGCTTGAAAAAGGCAAAGAAAAAAAGAAATCATTTACAACGCCTTAAGGCAGCTCTAGATTTAGCTTTAATGACACCATTACTGCAGGAGTTATCCACTGATTTAGATTCATCAAAAACTTTGAACAATGAAAATATACAGAAAAATGTAATTAATGAAGAGTTTATTGAGGAACTGAAAAATTTAGGAATATCTGAATCAAGTATTGCATCATTAAAGAAATATCATTCAAAATTATTTACCCGTGATGCTAACATTAAAAAATCAAAAAGTTCCAAACCAAATGTTGCTTCAATAAAAAATTCACAATCACTATTATTTGATTGTGATACTAAATTAAAAAATGTAGGAATTTCAAAACCAACTTTTGCATCAGTTCAAAATACACAATCATTGGTGGCTTGTGATCCTAAATTTAAAAATATAGGACTTTCAAAACCAACAGAAGCATCAGTTAAAAAATCACAATCAACTCTATTTACCTGTGATAGGCCTAATGACATAACAAAATTAGCAGTTCGCCAACCAAATGCTGCGTCTTTACAAAAGTCACAATCAGCTTTATTTGCTTGCAAAAGGGAAATTACTAATTTACCAGTTTCCTTATCAAGTAGTACATCGGCGAAAAACTCACAATCATCTTTTTTCATTTGTGATACTGGCTTTAACAATGCAGCAGCATCCAAGCCAGGTAGTGCATCAACACAAAAACCACACTCAATGTTTTCTTGTGATACCACCATATCAGACTCAGACAGTTGGGATAGTTCTGACAACAAATTTAAACTTATTGAAACTGTTGCAGATATTGAACATCAGCCACCACCTTTTAATAATTATGATGTTAATTCCAGCAAAGATTTAGTTACACCATCAGCGCTAATGAAAAAAGGAAAAACTACAGCTATCACTTACAGTGAAGAAGCTAAACAAGCAGCATACAAAAGACTACTACCTTTTATGCTGAGTAAAGAAGAAATATCCAAAATAAATGTTTTAGAAACAACCTATGAGGATGTACCAGACACAACCACTCACTGCCGACATAAGCCGGCCAAAAGAGTGACCTTTGCACCAGCAGAGGACAATCCTTTAAAACCTGTCAACATAGTGTTCAGAGCTTTTGACAAGGGGGTGTCAACTATGCTGGAACTTGCTGAGAAAAAGTTTAATTTCAAACCTTGGGAAAAGTTCAAGAAAACATGACATCTTAAAACTTTAAGTGAAAAGTAGACAGCCCAGTGAACAGTAGTAGAATGGCTTTTTAACTGAATACTATCATTTAAAGTGCATGTGTTACAATTAATGGGGTAGAAAGGTTGAAATGGGGAGTGTTATAGATATAAATAGCCTTAACTCATTATAATTAGTTAGCCTTAAAAAGTTGTTGTGAACAAATCATTCATTGTTACTGCATGTAAAATTTGTACTGTTAGTATTTATTAAATTTAATATTTGATGTGTGTTGTATCAGTTTAATTAACTTAAAAATGAACATTGGATTTGGAAATTTGTATTGCTTATTTTACAAATTATTGGGTAATGCCCTATCCTGTGATAAAATTTGATCTAAAGTATTTCATTTTATTTGAATTTTTTAACTTTGCTAGGTTTTTGTTTCATTTTGTTTTGTTTAGAGATTTTCTATCTTTCTTTTCTACAGTACAATCAAGCCCACATAGACAAAAACTTTAAATGTAAGGAAATTTATTTCATAGCCTACAGAAAACTGAAGGAGGAATTTATTTACTCTGAATAAGAATTCTAAATATAAAAAACTGATTAACCAATTTTAAAAGCATAGATTATCATCAACCGAAAATGGCAAATGAAAATATAAAAATAAAAAAAATTAGTATAAATGGGATCTCAGCCAAAAGCCTCCATGATAAAGAAACTATTGTTATTAATCTTACAGGAGAGAATTTAGAACTTATAAACTATTACACTATGGCAAAAATACTCCAATTGAAAGCTAACATTTCAAAGCAGGATATTGCAGCTCTCTATCATTTGGGGAATCTTTATCACTGGTATCTTAGGCTGACTGAGCAGGCCAAAAGAATGTATTATGATCAACTGCATAATAAAGTACTTGTGGCTAGAAACAATACAATTGTAATAACACTGAAACACTTAGACAAATTTAAAACAGCAGCCACATTAAACTGGGTACCACCAACCTTCACGGCTGAGGATGTCCAGAAAATTATACAAACAATTGCCAATCCCTCCACGGAGATAGAAGTGATGAAAGTCAGAGATAGCAAATGGCAGTTGAATTTCCAGCCTGAAAATTTGACAACACTGCCACATTATATCAGCCTGAGTTTCTCCAACACCAACCGCCACACAATGCTGTTGCAGATTTCTGGAAGGGAGACTCCATGTCTGTACTGTGGAGATGTGGAACACATGGCTTGCATATGCCCCACAAAAACGGGGATGACTACACCTAAATTTTTTAACTTACCTGTCATGGAACTCGCCAGCAACCATGAAGACCAAACAAGTTCTGAACAAATAGAAGGGCAGATAATATCCATAGAAAAGAAGTATGTTCAGAGTTCTAGAAAAAACTCAGTAGCTTCTCAAGAAGTATCCATACTAAACAAACCCATCAAAGCTTCTGAAGAAGAAATTGAAGAAAATATTGGAAAACAGGTTTATGATGCTTTTGAAATGGGTTTATATAGCAGGAGAAATTTAATCCAACCACAAAATCCAGAATCTTCAGGCATAATGTCATTGGCTACCTTCATAATGAAACATACACCAGACAATGTAAAAAAGGTTGAACGTACACAAAAGTTGAAATCTATAAAACAGAATGATGCACCAGTTATTGAAGCAACAAAAACGTATCTGTATGGTAAAGAGCATCATACTGGTCCTGTTGCACATTCACCAGCATCACTATCTAAAGAGCGTAGAATGTTACCTGTAGCTTCTGATGAACCAGAGTCACCAGAGTTTGAGAAGATACAATCATCCAAAATTGCCATCAAGTTTAAGCAAGAAGAAGCTCCTACTAAGGTACTCAGTACCTTTAAAAGAATCTCAAAAAACAGACACAATTCTGTATCCCCACAAAGTCCCGAGTCTGAAGAACTGGAAACTTTAGCGTTAATTATTGCACAGCGGGAGGCTTGTGAACTGCAGTTAAAAGATTCACTTGCATCAAAAACTGAAAAACCAAAATATGGATCAAAGTCTCATCTGCCAGCTACTCGTAGACGCAATTCTTCTGCATTAATACAATCAAAAACAGAAGCCTTAGAACCTTCAACAACATCCAAACCTAAAGCGCAATATTCATGGCCATCAGAGAACTCAGTAGATGATGATTCTCCATATAATAATGATAAAAAGCTCGCCCATATAAAAAGATCAGTAACATATTTAAAAAGTGCTCATGTACACAGAAGATTTTATGTAGCAAGCCCAGAACCAGAAAAAGAAAAGTTTTTAGTTTCCCCCAAAAAAGAGGATCCTGCAAGTATTGACCAATCTGACCTGGTTTCTGATGTAAACTTCTCCTGGCGTAATGACCACAGAGAAACCAACTACCAGACCCACCATCTACAATCTCCTGGAGAGGATGAAAGACAGCAAGAAATTCTCATGAAAACTTTTGAATCATCAACAAGGAAATTGGCCATGCCTAAATATTATCTTCCTTCAAAAAAATAAATTGGTGAATACAAGATGTTGATACAAATAATTGGGAAAATAGTACTGGCTGAGTTGTAGAACAAAAGCAATATTATTTTAAAAATAAATCAGAAAAAAATGTTAACAACAATAATAATACAATGATTTTAAACAAACATACAGAAAAAGACATTTTAGAGATGGATATTATAATCTAGAAAAACCTCTAGCATTTTAAAAACTTGATTTGACAATAATCATAATAAAAGCCTGCTATTTTTAACAAGGTATTTTTAAAGCATAAAAAACATTTAAGTTAAAAAATAAATATTCCTAAAAGCATATTAATGTATTTTTTATATAAAGATGTATATTTGTATAAAGCACTGATTTATTTGTTTTTATAACATGTAATGTTATTATTTGTGGTGATGCAGTGTAATGCACTAAATTTTGGCCTTATACCCATGATTATTGCTTATTACAATGTATATATGCCTTTTACTTTTATTTGTGACTATGCACAACTTTATTGGCCTACATACCAGTGATTGTAATTTATAGCAGTGTATTTATGTATATGGTGGTTATTATATATATATATATATATATATATATATATATATATATATATATATATATATATATATATATATATATATATATATATATATATATATATATACACATATATATATATATATATTTGTGATGATTATAAATATTTGAATGTTTAAGTTCCCCTTCCATTCCTAAGTGTCTATGGGGCAAGTGAAGTAGAGTTCACCTTTTTCTGTGTCCTCAGAATATGAAAGGATAGGGTAGTCAGCCCCTTTACTTTCCCTAGCATGAGTTTGGTATCCATGGGTGCACTCAGGGACGGTCTACTGAGTTGAACCTGAATTTTAACTCAAGACTTATGGTTAGCAGTCAAGCTCTCTACCACTAGGCCACTCTATCACACATTTGATTGTTAATTGTAAATAAAAAAAAGTACCCTTTTATACCTGACATTTCTTGTTTCAATGACTTTAGCATATGAAAGGATAGTGTGGTCCAGCAGACTTTAATTTTGCCTAATGTGGTTCAGTAGCCTATTCTTCAGAGCTGGGTAGACTCTGAAGAATCCTACAAAGTCAAACCAAGGATCTAAACTCATTTGGGTGCCATATGCTCTACCATCTGACCATGCTCATATGCTCTACCATCTGACCATGCTCATATGCTCTACCATCTGACCATGCTCATATGCTCTACCATCTGACCATGCTCATATGCTCTACCATCTGACCATGCTCATATGCTCTACCATCTGACTATGCTCATATGCTCTACCATCTGACCATGCTCATATGCTCTACCATCTGAACCTGCTCATATGCTCTTCCATCAGACCATGCTCATATGCTCTACCATCTGACTATGCTCATATGCTCTACCATCTGACCATGCTCATATGCTCTACCATCTGAACATGCTATCCCTATTGTTAATTGTAGCAATGCACAAACATTGTGGCCTTTAACTATCATTGTTTTTTTTGTGGCTATGCATTTTATTATTTTTTATATGTGGTTGTTATTTATATATGGATATTATTTGTGGAATAGACACATATGTTAATGACTTTGGTTATGATAATATATTTGATTATATGCATATGTTTGTTATTTGTGCAGTACACACATTTATCAATATATAATGTTTCCACAGAACAAGACTGTCTAATTCCATTTTTCTTTTCTATTAAGTATTCAAACAATTATATGCTAAATTTATTAAAGCATCATAATTCAAAATTACAGTTCACAAAAAGATATGTATAGAAATATTAAATAAAACAAATCCTTAAAATTTTGTTGTTAACATCAAAAAAAAAAAAATTAAAAAAAAACTGGAGTTAAAACATTCTGGTTCTGGGGAAGCAATAGGTCCAATTTCGATGACTTTTATTTTGGTAAATATTACTATAATTAATTACATACATATTTTTGTTTATTGTGGTAATGCACAATTGTTTTGGCATGGGAATTTTTTTATGATTTTATTTGCAGCAATACATTGTAAAGCTCTCATATTTTTATTTATACATCTGTGATAATGTTTTAATGTACATTGAGACTATGCTCTACCATCTGACCATGCTCATATGCTCTACCATCTGACCATGCTCATATGATCTACCATCTGACAATGCTCATATGCTCTACCATCTGACCATGCTCATATGCTCTACCATCTGACCATGCTCTTATGCTCTACCATCTGACCATGCTCATATGCTCTACCATCTGACCATGCTCATATGCTCTACCATCTTACCATGCTCATATGCTCTACTACAGTGGTTCCCAAACTTTTTCGAGTGGCGACCCCCTTTTATAAAAAGAAAGTGACCCGCGACCCCCATAGAATTAAAAAGCCGAAATTAGTATGGAAATTAATAAGCACTAAAATAAGATTTTCTAGTAGACTTTCAATATGAACTACTCTAGACTCTTGATAACTGTTTTAATAGCATGACTAAAATTGCATACTATTCACTAAACCTTCGTGGTTAAGTTTTTAATTTTTAAAAATTTTTGTTAACGCCAACCTATGTCATTATAATTATCTTAATTTTGTTTTTTAATCGAAGAATAGTGTTGAAAATATATTCTCGAAAAGTCAATCAATTTTACGTTTGGGTATGAATGGTGAATACTACACCAAAATTGTGTCTGCAGTTTTTCATCTTACTCCGAATCATTCTGCAAATCAAAGAATTCATCTTGTAATTCATCGGGAATGCTGACAACATCAAGGGAAGAAGAGAATGGGTAATGCGTAAATGCAGATTCTTCCTTTTTCAGCTCAGAGAAATAGCGATGCAATTCGTTTTCAAGAGATTCAAGATGCCAAGAAATCGCTTCTTTCAAAATTTTAATTATCTCACCACCAGATTCATCTACCACACCGCAGAGTTTCTCAAATTTACAACATTTCCAAGATTTATTTTCTTTACCGATTTCGCAGCTTTGATAAAAATGCCCCGAGATTATCATGGAAAGTTATAATATTCGTTCATTTTCCCTAAAGCTTCAGGTTAAGCTTATCTTGATGTTCGAACACATCTGCTAGGTTTGATACTCTCTTCGACCACTCTATGTCGTTTTAAGTATACCAAGAAGTCTTGTTTCCTTTGCACTTCCAAGAACAATTTGATTTCAGATTTCAATTCAAAAACACAATTTACAACATTTCGTTTGACAGCCAGCGTACTGTAGAGTAGAAGAGCAGAACCTCGTGATCTATATTAATGTTTTTGCTCAGTTCTTTGAACGCTCCAGATTTTATATAATTTACGACTTATACTAGCAATGGACTCTTGGTGTCGATTGGTTAGGGCAGTGGTTAGGGAGCTAAACCTTTTCTGTTTTCTGAAAGGCCGATTTTGAGCTAAACATAGATGGCGCACCATCCGTACAAACCCCCACAGCCGTTCTAACCCATTTTAATCATCCAGTTTCAAAAAAAGGTATTTATTTTCTCCATGCTGCTATCTTCACAAAAGAGCAACTCTTCTTTGCTATCATCCGCATGAATATAGACACAGACCAGCAACTGCGAACACGAACTCACGTCTGTTGATATATCAACTTGAAAAGCAAACAATGGTGAAAGCTTAATTTTAATAAAAATGTGTTATTTAACATTTACGTACATGCAGCGTTTGATGAGATTTTCTCCTATTGTTTTTTTTTTTTTTTTTTTTTTTTTTTTTTGCTTGGCATTTTCTATCGCGACTTCATTTGATGCTTGCACTAATGCTGGTGAAAACTTCCTGTTCGATCAAGTCTCTGGCGTTTGCAGCTAGCTTCTTACAGACGAAAGAACTCCATATATTTTTTTGTGTGCTCCGAATGACTCGTCTCAAATGACGTTTTAGTTTTAAAGATTTCATAGATTCGTGACTGAGAACAACTTTGTACAGTGCGCTTTGTTTCTTCTCTATTACATTTCCAGTGATGAATGAAGCCGAATTTAAAAAATTCTTCTAAATATTTATGTTTTGTTTCAAATTACTAAGGTTTAGTATAGCAGTTGGCGACCCCCCAGAAAGACCTTCGCGACCCCCAGGGGGGTCGCGACCCCCAGGTTGGGAACCCGTGCTCTACTATATGCTCATATGCTCTACCATCTGACCATGCTCGTATGCTCTAATGTCTGACCATGCTCATATGCTCTACCATCTGACCATGCTCATATGCTCTACCATCTGACCATGCTCATATGCTCTACCATCTGACCATGCTCATATGTTCTACCATCTGACCATGCTCATATGCTCTACCATCTGACCATGCTCTACCATTTGACCATGCTCATATGCTCTACCATTTGACTGAGCTCATATGCTCTACCATCTGACCATGCTCATATGCTCTACCATCTGACTGAGCTCATATGCTCTACCATCTGACCATGCTCATATGCTCTACCATCTGACCATGCTCATATGCTCTACCATCTGACTGAGCTCATATGCTCTACCATCTGACCATGCTCATATGCTCTACCATCTGACCATGCTCATATGCTCTACCATCTGACCATGCTCATATAATCTACCATCTGACTTTGCTCATATGCTCTACCATCTGACCATGCTCATATGCTCTACCATCTGACCATGCTCATATGCTCTACCATCTGACCATACTCATATGCTCTACCATCTGACCGTGCTCATACGATTTACCATCTTACAATGCTATCCCTATTGTTAATTGTAGCAAAGCACAAACATTGTGGCCTTTATCTATCATTGTTTTTTTTTTTTGTGGCTATGCATTTTATTATTATTTATATGTGGTCGTTATTTATATATGGTTATTATTTGTGGAATAGACACATATGTCAATGTCTTTGGTTATGATAATGTATTAATGTATTTGATTATATGTATATGGTTGTTATTTGTGCAGTACACACATTTATCAATATATATTGTTTCCACAGAACTAGACTGTCTAATTCCATTTTTCTTTTCTACTAAGTATACAAATTATTATATGCTAAATTTATTAAAGCATCATAATTCAAAATTACAGTTCACAAAAAGATATGTATAGATATATTAAAGAAAACAAATTCTTTTAGTCTTGTTGTGAACATAAAATTTTTATTTTTTTTAAAAACTGGAGTTAAAACTGGAGTTAAAACATTTTGGTTCTGTGGAAGCGATAGGTCCAATTTCAATTATTGTTATTTTGATAAATTATTAATGTGATTAATTACATACACATTTTTGTTTATTGTGGTAATGCACAATTGTTTTGGAATGGAAATTTTTTAATGATTTTATTTGCAGCAATACATTGTAAAGCACTCATATTTTTATTTATACATCTGTGATAATGTTATAATGTATATTGTGACTAGATTGTGTTTTTGTCAAACAAATTCCATTTTTCTTAAATATTTTATTTTTTACATGTTTAATTCAATTTTAGGGAAAAATGATTTGAACTTTCCAATCAGTTGTATAATTATTTAGGGGTAGATAAAGTAGAGCTCATTAGTTCATTTTGTTACTTTGAGTTGTAAGATGACTGTATTCAGCACAAGCCCCTAATGATATTTGTTAAGTTCTGTAAAAATAAGTAAAAACAGTATGTAGTGAGGGTTTCTTTCAGACATTTTGTACCAAGTAGGGTATTTGAAACATCCAGGAGTTGTATGTTATGAGAGGGGTAATTATAGTAATGGTTAAAGTATTTATTTTGTATTTAAATTTAATAGCTTTTTATTTTGTCTTGGGAATGGGCAGTGGATGTGCTCTAGGATGGGGTGCACAATTAGAAGTTTTATTAGTATTTATTATATTTTTAGAATTAAAACTTTTCTATTTCATCGAGAGATTTGGTAGGAGGGTTACATTTAGTATTTTTCTATATTGTAATGGGGTTGGGGTAGGAGGGCTATATTTAGTATTTTTCTGTTTTTTTTGTCCAGGGGTAGGAGGGTTAAATTTACATTTTTCTATATGGTACTGGGGTTAGGGTAAGAGGGTTGAATTTCGTAATTTTCTATTTTGTCCAGGGGTAGGAAGGTTAAAATATGTATTTTTATATTTTGTCTAGAAGTAGAAGGGTTAAATTAGTATTTGTATAATATATTGTCTAGAAGTAAGAGGGTAAAATCTATTATTTTTCTTTTTTTTCAGGGGTTGGGGTAGGTGGGTTGAATTTAGTATTTAATCCAGTGGTATGAGTCTTAAATTTAGTATTTTTCTCTTGTAAAGAAAAGGGGAAGGAGGGTTAAATTTAGTATGTTTCTATTTGGTTCAGGGGTAGGTGGGTTACATTTTTTTTCCAGGGTTGGAGGGTCAAATAAAGTATTTCTCTATTTTGTTCAGTCTAGGGGGAGGGAGACAGTAAATGCTCTTCAGATTGGGGGGGGGGGGCAGTTTTTTCCTAGAGAGATGCCTGACAAAAAACCATTCAGAAATTACCCTGTAGTAAAATCTCACCAGGCTGTTTTGACAAACTAATTACCATTTATTTGAAAACTATTTTTCTATATTGTAATGGGGTTGGGATGGGAGGGGTAAATTTAGTTTTTTTCTGTTTTTTTCCAGAGGTAAAAAAAGTTAAATTTAGTATTTTTCTGGGTTTTTTTTTTTGGCTTAGGTAGAAGTTTAAATTTAGTATTTTTCTCTTGTAAAGGGGTAAAGGAAGAAAGGTTAAATTTATACTTTTTAAATTTTGTGCAGGGGTTGGGTAGGAGGGTTGATATTAGTATTTTTCTATTTGATCCAGTGGTAGGAGGGTTAAATTGAGTATGTTTCTTTTTTTTTCCACCTGTAGGAAGGTTAAATAAAGTACTTTTCTATTTCGTCTAAGGGTTGTGGTTGGAGGATTAAATTTAGTATTTTTCTATTGTAAAGAAGTAGGGGAAAGAGGGCTAATTTTAGTATTTTTCAATTTAGTGCAGGGGTTAGGTAGGAGTGTTGAATTTAGTATTTTCTATTTTGTCTGGGGTATGGGGGTTAAATTTAGTATTTTCTATTTTGTCCACGGGTAGGAGGGTTAAATTGAGTATTTTTCTGTTTTTTTCTAGTGGTAGGAGGGCTAAATTTAGTTATCTCTATTTTGTGCAGAGGATAGGGGAAGGGAGGCAGTAGATACCAGAGGGGGGGGGGGGAGGGGGCAGTGCCCTCCGGGCAAGATGCCTGAAAAAAACCTATTTTTCGAAAACATCCTGTACAAATGTCACCAGACTGTTTTGACAAACTAATTACCTCTTCTTTGATGTCTAGGAGAAAATTGCTCATAAACAGTTTATGTTCTATCACAAACATTTACTCAGAATTTGTTAAGAAATGCAATTATTGTTGGCAATTGGAAATCTGTTAACTGCAAAATGGCAAACTGGATAACCAGCGACATAATTATAGTACCGACGTTCAAATGCACAGACAGGTAATTATCCAATTGCGATTGTGCAAGCACGTGCAAGTCTAAACTAATAGGCTATTATCAGAATAAGGAAGCTGTGAAATGTCATCACAGAGGTGGGGTCTGATGAATCAGTTGGATGTGAGACGAGCTGGAGGCAGCTTCGCGTCTCCAAGCTCAGAGCGTTTAGACTTGTGAATGTGTGAGCTTCTTTTCTGTTTTTTTCAATTACAAAACTTTGTGAGTGGTTGGCTTGTGTTCTAGTATACACGGTAAGTGAGCTTTTACATTGAAAGGTGCTTTTGATTTTAATTATTACAGGAAAAAAAAACTGAAATATTTGATGCTTTTAAAGACTTTGAATTCTAAAAATCAATTTTTTTGTTTTCAAACATTTAATAATGTAACATTATTTTTTATTTGTTTTATATCACATCAGTATATATATTTAAATTAACTTTTCTTTTAAAAAATTGACGGAAATAAGAAACATATTTCAGTTTTGTAACTTTAATACTTATACATTTGATTAAATTCAATTAAATAAAGTTTTTACCTAAAATCTAAAAAACTTAGGTGTGAGAATTATTTACCTTTTTATTTAATTATTTCTTATTTACAAACTACTGCATGTTAATGCCCATGATTATAAAAAATATATTATAAACTTTTGAATAAATATTAAGGGCTCAGTGGGGGTAAATATTTCATCAAAAAACTTGCATTTTTTTAAAATTAAATATGTTTGATTAAAAAATAAAAACTCTACAAGGCAGCAGTAAAGATTTTAAATGTGTGCCATTAAATTTTCGTTTTTCTGTAAATATTTTAGAATGATAGAAAAATACAAACAATGGAATGGTAAAAAATTAATATTTTTGAATGAATGATATCATTCATGCTTCAATGTTATTTGAATAAGTTACCCATCATAATAATGATTGTTTATTAATACTTGTTTATTAATCTTGTCTTTGTTTTATATCAAAACTATCTTTTTTTCTAAAAAAAAGAAAAACTAATTTTAAATGAGAAAAAGTTTTAAATACTAGATCTATATTAATTTTTGGCATTTTTTAATTGTTATGCATGCCTATTGATAAAATAACTGTATTTAACATAGAAACAAAGACAATTACTTTACTGTTATTCTAACACTGTTTAATTTGAGTAAGAATGCCACATTGCTGGACTTGGATCTAGAAATTTAGATCTAGAAACAATAGCTAATAGTTAGATCTAGATCTAGATTTCTAGACCTATGTGGTTGTGACGCAGTAGCGTACGCAGGGGGGGAGCAGGGGGAGCGGCCGCTCCCCCTCTGGCCATTTTTAGCAAAGTGGCGCCTTTTTGGAAACTTTTTAAGCTCAAAGTTTTAAACATTGGTATTTGTTAAAAAATTATCTTGGTCGGCACATTTGAAACGTAAATCTCTGTGAATATTGTTCTTGCAATTACCAGTAAAAGGTGTGTGAGCAATACAGTGATCTAACCCATACCTTCTCATTATGTCAAAAAATTATCTTTAAAGTACACTAAAAGTCAGTAGCTAATTAGAAAGTGCATGATCTGAAATGTAAGACCGATATTATAGTTATATGTAGGATATTATTCCGAATCTTTTACTTCTCTAAAAAAAAGCTGGGTTTTATACCAACTCTGATTTAAAAAACTTTCATTATGCTGTAAAAGTTTAGCATTTATGATGACAATATATTTAATTCTGATTGTAGATAAAATATTTTTGTAAAACCGAATAGTGTTAAACTACTTTATTAGATTCTTAAGTAGTTATTGATTTGTTTTGATATTTATAATAAAATATGTAGACATATACATATTTATATTAAGGTATTGATTATTTCCCCTTTTCGCTAGTCTTAATAGATGTCCCAGGAATTATTATGCATTTTTTTTTACAAGGATTACCAAACAGATAATGCCGTTTATTGTTTTTTGTTCTAGTGTGATTATATATATATATATATATATATATATATATATATATATATATATATATATATTTGTTTAGTATGAAACCTTTTTTTTTTCATCGGCCTACATTGTGTTTTTTTTTATTTCTTCAGAGTGCTAATTTAAATTTATTTTACATCATATCGAAGAAATATCATACAGCTAATATATATATATATATATATATATATATATATATATATATATATATATATATATATATATATATATATATATACTTATTAGAAGATATTACAAATTCGGCGCCTTTTTTTGCTATTTCCGCTCCCCCTACACCGAAAACCTGGATACGCCTCTGTTGTGACGTGATCTAGCAATCATTATTAGTTAATTTTAGAAAATAAGCCTTTTTAAATAATAATTTATTTATGCATTTAATTAGACCCTTGCAAATTTTTTTTTTAAAAAGCTATAAGCCTATAGATGTATCTTTTATTTTTTGCCTTTTAAAAAGTAGAAATTTTAATAAGGTAATACCTGGTTTGCAAAGATGTTATGAATTAAATAGTCCGAGGAGGTCTTAGCAAATTCATTTATCCTAGCTAGCAGACAGCAGTAGCTTTACAATTTGTTGTCTACTTATTTATTGTTTCCCTTTGTAAGGAGAAACAACTCTACTATTTATTTATTTTTTGGTGTAAAATTAACCTTTTTTTGGTAGGCAAGTGCAATAGCATAGCGTCATTATACGGAGGGGAAGGGGGAGGGGGGGGGGGCTGTGGTGTTGTTTTACTCTGTGGCGATTTATGAATATGGGGAGACGTTCGAAAATAAGTTAAATTGCGTGACGTCACTTATGGACGACACAATTCAGACCAGATGCTTCAAAGCATAGATGAAGTAGAGCTAATGCTTTTCATTAAATTTGACATGAGTAGGGATCATTTGTTCAGAACTATACCCAGCCAGGTACCTTGCATATGAGACCTGGGCGCAGTGACGTCAGTGGGTGGGGTTGCACCCAGGGGCGAAACCGAGAGACTATTTGGTCTCACCTAATGATTTATAAACTTTAGAAAGTTAGTACATTAAAGGAAGGCTATTTAGTTGAATTATCTATTTGTTGTCTTGGTCTGCACTCCTTGAATAATTTTAACTATGTGGCCCGTGCCCCACCCCTGCCTTGTGACGTTACTGGTTTGGCGAGTTAGGGGTCATCCATAAATGACGTCACGCTTTTTTTGACGATTTTTACCTCCCCCCTCCCCTCCGTCACACGTCGTCACAAAAAGTCAGACCCCCCCCCCTAAAATGACGTCACACCTCAACCTACAACCCCCCTCAAAATTGCAGTTGAATTTTTTTAAAACATCGATATTTTTCCAAAATCTTGTGTAAACTATTACAATTTATTAAAACAGTTATCTAAAACGCAAAATAACGTCTAAAATTCGTTTTCTAACATTGCTTTTTTATAATGCAAAAATGTGACGTCGCAACATCTGAACCCCCCCCCCCTCCCCCTCATCACACATCGTCAGAAAATTACGGACCCCCCTCCCCCCTACGAGTGTGACGTCATTTATGGATGACCCCTTAGTAGACGTCTAATCAAAAATACCATACGGCATTAGGCTGATGACATTTTTTATTTAATTTTACTGTTATTGTTAGATTTTTGTAATTGTCAAAACTCAAGTTACATGTAAAAATGTTAATTCACTACTATTTAGCAAAGGTGTTATAATCTTTCGAAATCCTTTCTTTTACACACGCACATTTTATGAGTAGAATAGAGATATCTATCATACACATTAAATGTGGAAAAACATAAGCTGTTCCTGTGTTTTTCAAATTTGTTTTCATGTGTAGTCCCTTATTTTCATGTTGTATTTCTTAACGGCCTTGTCCATATAAAGTTACACTTGGCGAACCAGTGGAGCAGATAAATTATTCACCAGGTTATGTGACCTCGGCTTATGCCCAGCCGCATTTACTTTAAATTGAGTCAGGTACCCATCAGAGCTGAAAACTAAAGCTGGGGATCTCCAGAGGCGTAGCGATGGGGGGGGGGGGGGGCAGGGGGGGGTACATATGTCCCCGGGCGCCGACCTTAGGGGGCGCCAAAATTGGTTGTAAAAACAAATTAAAATGTCATTTTAGCTGCATTTTTGCATTATAAATAGTTTGAGGGGGGTGGGGTTGCAAATTGAAAGTTTGAGGGGGGGGGGGTGCAAATTGAAAATTTGCTCCTGAGGGGGACGCCAAATTGAAAGTTTGTCCCCGGGCGCCGTGAAAGGTCGCTACGCCTCTGGGGATCTCGGATCGTCCAATTCATTGTTTGTATGCTGATCTTGAAATAGTTGCAGGCTATTTAACATTAATACAAAATACAAACATAATTTCATCGCTACGTTAAAAAATTTGCTAAACTTTGTTTTGGTCTCTAGAAACTAGGATGTTTGTTTAAGCTTTCCACCTGGGGGCTCCACTCAAGCGCCTGACTTTTCATAAGGTTAATCCGATAATTAGAGGGAATTCAGATATTGCTTTGGTTTCTGTAAGTGTAATTTGTTCTACGTGGACGCGGAGGTAGCCCATCGCACAACTCCCAATTTGAAAGACGAGGGCACAATTTTGAGTCGAGCCCCACTCGCGTTGACCTGTTTAAACCTGGACGGAGCCCAATACTTCTGCCCGGCATAGTTCTGGTGAAAGCTGAGGCACACTCAGTAAATGAGATCAGAATGGCATGAAGATTTTCCCCTTCATAATCTTTGCTGGGCTGACACAAATGTCCCCGCGTGGTCTCCGGGGTTCTGACCCTGACCAGGCACTCCCATTCACCCCCCCCCCCCCCTAACGAGATTGAGTTAATATAGAAAACATATACTTTTACCAGTGTCCACCCCCACCCCCCTGAAAAATGTAGTTCCCCCCCCCCCCCGAAAATATTAAGTGCCATCAACCCCACCCCCCTCCCGTAGAAAAAAAGTCTGGAAGAAACACTGGCCCCTGATCAGAAAAAAAGAATAGGACCACTGCGAGCTACCTGCAAATCGTAAGTGGCGATTAAAGTAACAAACCACATACATCATTTACTAACGTATTAGTTCGTGTATGTTGTTGCAAAGTTTAAAACACAAAATATAACTTATAAGCTTGAATTTCAAAAACAGATTCAGTTAATGAGTCTTCTCATTGATAAGATCAATATAAAAGATAAAGTTGCTAAAAATTAAAATAAATTAATAAAATTTTAAAAATAACATTTTATGTTAAGCCATCCCTTAAAGACTAAAAAAAAATAATTAAATTGATCTCTAGAGCAAAAAAAAACCTCAGTTAAAGCTAGGTCTATGCACAGCTAAACTCATGAACATCAGAAAAGAGCCTACACAATTTAGTAGCTAATTAAAAAGTTAAGCCTAGGTAGCAAGCAGGAGAGATGATGAGAAAGATGGACACGAAAAGGTAAGACAGTTTTTTTTCTCTCCGTAATCTTTACCAATTTGTTTATCTGCACAAACAAACTTTATAAATTGTTATTACATTTTTATTATTGTATTCACTTTACAGCTGAAGATATTTACTTACACTTTATTTGTTGTTTAAGATCATGATTTTTTAATCACTAGATGTATGTCTTGCTTGTCAAAATCAGTATTATTACACATTGTAAACTTTGAATGCATATTACTTGATTCATTATTTATTTCGACCTTCGTTTAAAAATAATTTTGACCACTCACGACCTTTAATATTTGTTTGATTTAAGTTCGTGTTGGCCTCTTCTGATTTATTTTATCTCTGTTTGTTATAGTGTTACAATACGTGTTTACTTCGTCCATAGGCCTAAAAAGACCTCTTTTTGCCTATACTTTTGAATGCTTGTGCCGTAACAGAATTATAGACTTAACGAAGCCCTACATGTCGACATGGGTCTACCTTTTTATTCTTTTTGAGATACAATATTATGTTGTTGTTTTTTACTTTATCTTTTTAAATTATATATTTTGACGCGTATGTGCAGTGCATATTGCTTTTTTAAAAAAATCGGCTTTGATTCACAAATGAACCTCGAACAGTTCCATCTTTATAAAAATCGCATGCACTTTAAAACTCCAGCTTTCTTTTATTCCACAGAAAAAAAAAAACTTAAGGAGACGATAACGAAGATCTTTTATACAGAACATTAACTTTCACATTTCACCTTATCAAAGCTTACTTTTTTGTGTTAACTATATCCAACCTAACATTTTGTAAAACTTGAACATCAAGAAACAGTTCGCCATGATGGCGTCTAGCGTGATCAATGAAAGCGTAATTGTAAAGGAGATTTCTCTCAAGGAAATCACAGCCAAAAGCGTGCACGCTAAGAACACAATGGTGCTTGAGCTGGAAGGACCGAGCGTCCATCTGATAGACGACGACATCCTGCTTCATGTCTTACAGGTGAAGGTCGGCATTGATCGCGAGGATATCCAGCTCCTTTACAACTTAGGCAATCACTCCCAGTGGTACCTAAGCCTGACCAAGGAGGCCGTGTCCAAATGCCACGAAGTGCTTCATAACATGATGTTCGCAGTACGAGACTACAACTTTACTGTCACTCTCAAGCACCTGGACGTCAACAGAACAAAAGCCTTTCTGCACTATGTCCCTCCTACTTTCACTCCCAATGATGTCAGGCTGATAGTTCAGTCTTTTGCGAGTCCACAAACGGAAATGGAGATCAAGAAATTTAAAGGAAGTATATGGGAGATCGACTTCGATCCTGAGGATATGAGCAAGATTCCTCATTACATCAATATGACCCTTACAGAGATCAGCAAGTTTACGATGGAGCTAAGGATCCCAGGAAGAGAAACTCCATGTTTCTTTTGCGGCAGCTACGAGCACGAGTCTTGCATGTGCTCTAAAAGTGATGGAAAGAGCTTCTTGTCCAGGAATTCTTGCAGTATTAATTTAAAAAGGCGCAATGCTGCATCAACTGATGCCTGGCTAGGTCAATGGCTGAAATTTATTTTCTCTTATTTGCCATTTTGTCAAAAGTTTTTCAACCCTACAGAAGTGGATGAAGAGCTGCCTTCGGCAAAACGCAAGTCTCCAGAAAATAAAAACAAAAAGCCTGAAAGAAGATTCGAGTTCCTGTGGGAGAAGGATATAGACGATGCGATTGATGAAAATCTGGAAACTATGTCCTACGGAGATCCGGCTAGGAACAGCGTTCTCAGAAGGTCAAGGTTGTCTAGGTACGACAGAAACCGAAGAACATCTGGTGCCATGTCCGCAACTCCTGTCTCTGATGCTGGTACACCTTTATCTCTTGCTGGACGGTTTGGATATGTTTCCGATAGATACGAATCTGTCTCAGAAATCTCCGAATCTGCAGGAGCTTCCGGAAACAATAAAAACAAAGTTGCATCAAGACCCAAAACACTAGCGATCCCTGCCGTTCCTAAAAGCGCATCGACAATGAGGGTAGAGAGACCAAAAACATTCCCTGAAAGTAGAGCCGAATCGTTTATCTCTGAATTAGGTGAAGATGAGAAGCTCGTAAGACCCGGATCGTTTACCACTTCCTACGTCCAGAGTGCCAATACCGATGTGGCTAAATGGGTGACTCCATCTGTGGGAAGAAGTCCAAGCTTCGAGACCATCTACCTGACCAGCAACTGCACTCCAATCACCCCCTTCTCGTCCTCATATTCCCTGAATTCTCCTAACCTTTTCCCAGACAGAGAACCGTGTGGGTCTTCTACCTCCACAGCATCACATGACCAGGCCAAATCTGTCATTGGCAGAATCAGAGAATATTTTAGTGGAGTAAATCAGAAAAAATAAGCATTCATTGAATGCCCTTTACTTTTAAAATCAAATTGGTTTAAAATTAAAAATTTTATAAAGAAACTTGAATATTTTTTTTTAAATGAAATAGTATTTTAGGCAATAGAAGGGGAAAAAATCAAAATATAAAACCTCAATACTTGTTTTGTAATAGGTCCTGAAACAACCTGGAATCATTTGTAGGACATTGTCTTTAATCCATGAGTACCTTTTGTTTACATTCGGAGCTCCAACCAATCAGGTATCTTGTAACAAGACCAAATCTGTCTTTGGTAAAATTTGTCAACATTTTAGTGAGATAAATAAAAAAAAAAATAAGCATTTCATTGAATACCCCAACTTTTAAATTTACATTGGTAAAATAATTTTAAATTTTAGAATAATCTAAATAAAGTTAAATCAATTATTTTAAAATGAAATAATATTTTTGGCAATAAAGGGAAAAAAAACTAATTAAAAAACGTTAATACCTGTTTTGTAATAGATCTTGAATTAACCTGGAATTATTTATAATACTATGCCTTTAATCCATGAGTAGCTCTTTTAAAATTCGAAGCTCCAACCAATCACTTGACAAGGGCAAATCTGTCATCGGTAAAATTATAAATTAGTTTAGCTGGGTAAATTAAAAAAAAATTCTTTGAATGCTTTTACTTTTAAATTTACTTTGGTAGAATAATTTAAAATTGTAGAATGTTATAAATAAAAATAAATTCTTTAGCTTAAAATGAAATAATATTTAAAGCAATAGAAGGGAAAGAACAACCAAAATATAAAACTTAAAAAACTTGGAATTCTCTATATAACTATTTCTTTAATCTTTAAATACCTTTTTTTTTTTAAAATTAAAAATGTGAAGCTACGCCTAAAACCATCCTGTTTTTATTTTTACCTAGATGTTAGTTTTAGTATTTTTTTAAATTTTTAAACATTCATAGCACCGCCAAAAATAAAAAACATTTTATTTTCCACATTTTCGATAGTTTAGGCAAAATCATTTTCAAAGTCGGGTTAAGAATTTAAAAACAAATGCATTGCTTTTGGTTAAATTGATTTAATTTACTAAGATTTTAAATCAAAGAAAACACAAAATTTAATTTCAAATATGTCCATTAGCACTATTTTTGTTTGTTTAATGTTTGCCGTTCAGTGTAATACGTCTAATTCAGTTACGTGTTTGTGTAATCACCTGCACTAATTTCAAAGGATGTCAAATTATATGGACAGGTTTCACTACTAAGTTTGACCTAAGGCAGCATCGGAAAAGTAATGTAAGGGTAGGGGTATCTCCCTATAGAGTCACTTTGAACTGAACAGCCAGATGTGTGATTAAAAATGCTGGTAATGACAACATAAAGACATAATGAGTTATTAGTGTCACAAAGATACATGAAAAAAAAACAAAAACATCACAGTCTATGCAAATGAGGTCATGTTTACGTCCTTTGCACTACACATCTTGCTGCAACTTAATCACATAGTAACAGTTACATCATCATAAACTATGCACTGCAACTAACAAAAGGGATTTCTTCTTCGTTGTCTTGTCCTATTCCTGCTGTAAGTTGGTCTGTTTGCCTGTTTGTCTTAGTGGTTTTGTTCAACTATCTATGTGTATTATGCACATGTGTCTGACTCTCTGTCAATCTGACCATCCGTCCTTCTGACCCTCCATGTTTCTGCCTTTTCAAATATTTCTTTGTTCATCCATTTGTCCGTCTATCCATGTCTATCTTTCTGTTTGTTTCTGTGTCTGGTTGTCTGTCCGCCATGTTGCAATTTTTTTAGTTAAATTAATATTTCGTTTATTTCTTTTGCAACATGGACTTATATTTTCTGAAAATATTAATTTATTCATGTAACTTAAAAAAAAATATTAGCGCGTACCAAAGACACAGAACAGAAATTTTTCATTCGCGAACGGAGCTGAAAGAGCTGAAGGGGAAGACAATACCCATGATTCATGCATAATACCAAAAGATTAAGAATTTGCGGTGATTTAAAATTTAAGAATTTTGTCGTGAGAATAAAATTATGAGGTGTGTTGAAGTTTTTTAGAATTATATCGGGATGATTGGTTAAAGAACTAAATTTTTTTTTCTAAATGGAGTCTCTTTTATTATTAGCAGCTAGTTAAAAAAATCTTTGAAAATGATATAATCTGGACTATTTTTATAATTAATTATATTTTTTTGAAAACTGGAATAAATTGTATGTAATCACTTGAAAAATTCAACTAGCAATTTAAAAAACGAATGTGATCACTTGCAAAGTGTACAAGGTCTTTCAGTTTTTAAACCTGTTGTTTTTCTAACCTATTCATGTTAAGCATTGAATGTTTTTTAAAAAACATGAACCTGTTAGCTATAATATTGTTAACATAATTTATCTCTCTTTTCGAAGTTAAAAATGGCATTCTAAATTAGTGTATTGTTAAGATGGTTTTTATTGTTATAACTCGCGATGCCTTACTAGAGAAAAAATTGTTTTCATACACTGTTATTGTTAAATAGTTCACACCAACATATGTATGCACTACAGACCGTGGTTGATGTAGTAGTAGATGTTGCAGAAATTTGGTAGGTCATTTTTTAGAATAGAAAAAATACAAATAGAAAAATACTTAGACTTTTGGATCTTAATGCAATATTTGTAAATCTACTCAGCTAAAATTTGTACCTGGCACAAGTTAGGGGAATCAATAGTGTAAAATTTAGGGTGGGACAGTTTAAGTTCCAAATTTCGCTTCTAAATAATAATGAACACTCGTTGTTTCTTAAGTTTGTGGACACAATAATCCAAATGTGATAAAAAGAAAAACAGAATGCATTTAAAAATATATCTTACCTGCTTATTTCTATTTCTGATACTTGATTTATCTAATACCTAATTATCGAGCCATTAAAATCCACAGTGCTTATAAAGTTGGATCTAAAAACCTGTAACGTTATAAACAAGTAGACCTACTCTAACATAATCATTTTAATGCGGTATAAGGGATATAATCATTTATTTATGTGCCTAAACAGTCAACCCAGATTTGCCTCCCTGAAATTCGTTCCTCGTACTAGTTCAAGCTAGTTGATTAAATAATAAGATAAAATGTGAGTAGCCTTTACCGCTTTGAACACACATAAACAAACCAAATAAAAACCATAACTTGATTACATGTGTAATCTGTTAGATGGCAAAAATTAAATTAGGGGTCGTCAATAGTGACAACGCTTTTTTAAAAATGATTTATACCCCCGCCACCCCCTCAGCGAAAAATCTCGAACCCTACTTTAAAAAGACGTATTTCTTAGCTCCCTCTCACCCCCCCCCCCCCCCCCATTCTCCCACGCCCTTTGAAAATTAATTAAGATTTTATTTTTCTATACAATGATTTCTTCCTCCGATATTTAAATAGCTGAGTACATTGCTCAATTTTAAATTCAATTTACAAAAAGATCCTTTAAACATGGAAATGATTAATAGAATCTAATTTAGAAAATACTTTTTGAAATGAAAATAATGCTCATCGAAGTTTAAGCCCCCCCCCCTCCCTCCTCCTTCCCCCACCCCTCCCCCCTCCCTCCTCGTTAATCATGGCCAAGTCAGTCATTTATAGACGACCCCTATACATATTTTTCAAAAATATTAATTATTTAGGCTTACACAACATAAATATTATTTTAGTCTGACAAATTATGTATAAAAACTGTAATACAAAAATTCTCTGAAAGTTTTAGACAATTTTGTGTTGGTGTATTGATGTATTAGTTATTAAAATATGTTAAAATACAACACTACAGTGTCTTTAATTTGTTTAGTGTAGCGCTTGTTACAGTCAACCTCTGCGAAAATTGCAGTACAATTACAACAAAAACTTTTATTTTCCTTCCATCTTATGGGTGTGAACATAAAATCAACAATTTAAAATTGACATGTAGGTAAATACGGCAGTCAGCATGACATGGAGGTTGGTGTGATAATAGACGCAGATAATCAGCAGAGTTTATCTCAGACATTTTTCTCAGGGAGGGGTGGGGCACTTGAGACTTTCCGAAGAGTGGGAGGGGGCGGAGTTAAATTTCCGGGGGTAGAGTAGCAGACGTGATACCCGAAGAAATGCCTGAAAGAAACTCTGATTACCGCGTTGACTTGCTGGTGCGTTGGGCCTCTTTGGTTGATGTCTTGTCTAAGCAACGTTGTCGAGGACACAATTTATACATGGAGATCATCGGAGAATGAACATGACCAAGCGCAAAACACAAAAGCTAACAGAGGTGTGTGGCTGTATGTGTCGATAGAATAAAGTCGTTGACGGGATGTATAAACAGCCTTTCAATGTGTGTCCATGAAAAACAGCCTCCCATGATTTGTTTATAAAACAGCTACCCATGATGTTTCCATGAACTACAGTTTCTGACAGGGTGTGAACACCACATTATGGCAAGATACATTTAAAGGTAATAAGATACGACTTGCTTTTTACTAGATGAGGGTGCAGAAAATTGTTCTTATCTTTTTTAAATGTTAAGGTACCGGGTGTGAAAATTAGATTTCTGACTGTCTGAGATCCTAGCTGGAATAACAATAAATATGGGCAAAAAATAATGCGGATGAAATTTCCTTGAGACCGTTGGCCTTGCTCAATGTAAATTAGTTATTCGACAACAGAGGCACGTAGTTGTAGTTGTTTATCACTTTAAAAAAATAAAACATTGATGATCTATTTTTATTTGATGCAAAGCATTAAACACATAAATGACATAATTTATGTAAATCCTTTATCCTATTGTAGCCTACATGAGCTGTTAAAGAATAGAAAAAATATAGTTGTTCTGGAATTATCGACAACCCAAATGTAAAATGGACGAAAAAGATAAGTATTAAAAGTCTGCATATTTTTAAAAATAATTTTTTAGTTCTTCATTTTTTATTCACTTTTCTATCTATTATTATTATTACATTAAAATAAAGCAATGCACACCGAATGACACATGTAAATGTTTTCTTTGGTAGTGAACAACATGAGGTCATTGTTCTGGAATTATCAACAACCTACATTTAACTTGGACGAAAAAGATAAGTATTATAAGCTACTTTTTTTTAATATGACCTTGTGATTTTATTTTTCATGCACTTTTCTAAATTTTTACAAGCACTTTTTATTTCTTCATGTCTTGTTCACTTTTACATCTTTTTTATTTATTTGACACAAAGCATTGAACACATGACTGATAAATGTAATTTTTCTTTCTTTGGTAGTTACCAATATGAGCTAATTGTTCTGGACATTTTAACAGCACCCCGTGGGTAACCAGGGCAAAAAAAAAGATAAGTATTTAAATTCTACATCATTTTAATTAGAACTTTTTTATTGCTTTATTTCTTCTGGACTTTTCCATCTTTGTTATTTTTTTGACACAAAACATTGAAGTTATAACTGATACATGTCATTTTTTTCTTTGGTAGTTACCAAGCTAATTGTTCTGGAATTATTAACAACAACCAGTGGGTAAACATGTCGAAAAAAAGATAAGTATTGTGAGCCTACGTATTTTAATAAGACCTGTTGATTTCTTTATTGTTCATGCAATTTTACTTCATATTTGACACAAAGCATTAAACACATACATGACACATTTTATTTTATTTTTTGTAGCCAACATGAGCTGATGAGATAAAAAAAAACAGTAACTGTTCTGGATTTACCAACAACCCATGTGTAATGTGGACGAAAAAGATAAGTATTACACGCTTACGAATGTTTAATCAGACCTTTTGCTTTATTCATTTTCATGCACTTTTTAATTTTTATTTGCGCAATGCTTTGAATACATAAAAGACTCGTGTAAATATATTCTATAGTAGCGGCCAAGATGAGCTAATTGTTATGGAATTGTCAACAACCAATGTGTAGCTCGGACGAAAAAGATGAGTATTATTAGCCTGCGTATTTTTAATCATACTTTTCGATTTCTTCTTTTTTTTACTTTTTACTTTATATTTGACGCAACACATAAATGATACATACATGTTTTTTTTTTTGGTAGGGGCTTACATGAGCTGTTGAAGTCAATAAAAAATGTACAGTAATTGTTCTGGAATTATCAACAACACACGAGTAACTTGGGCGAAAAAGATAAGTATTATAAGTCTACTTATTTTTACAAAATCCTCCGATTCCTTTTCTAAGCATAGATACGAAGGTCAATTTATAGTGTAACTTTAACGTAAACGTAAATTTATTAACTACGAATTTAAATTTAAAAATATTTAAAACCTTGTTTTTACTTTACAATATATTTTTTTTTAAAGACAGGTATTTTAACAGTGCTGTAAAATAAATGTTTTATGGCCATGTACATAAATATGTAGGGTTGATATAAATAATAAAAGTTATAAATATTAAAGATATATCCATAATATAAATATTGAAAGTTTGTGAATGTTAAAATAATATTTTATTAACATTTTCGTAACATTTCTTTCATTGTTTGCCAATAGTCCAAGAAAAAAGCTGTAGGCCTACTCCCCAAGTAGAAGACGTGCAGGAAAAATTGTTCACGTAATTGTTACAACTCACGACAAGACGGGTAAGTAAATTTGTTATTTGTTCGACTTGTTTATTGCCCGCAGCAGACCATTATTTAAAATACATATCGCTGTCATTATTTATCATTGATCTATCGAGCTTGAAAATTAAATTAACATAATTTACGAAGCAGAGGCGTAGCGACCTCTACCGGCGCCCGGGGACAAACTTTCAATATGGCGCCTCCCCCCCTATATATTTTTGTATACTTACTATTCAAAACTGCAGCTAAAATGAGCTTTTAATTTTTTTTTCAACCCATTTTGTCGCCCTTAAGGTCGGCGCCCGGGGACATCTGTACCCCCCCCCCCCTCTCCGTCGCTATGCCCCTGTTACGAAGACATGTTTTAATGGTTTAAATGTTTACGTGTTTGTAATACTGTATTTTATGAGTACATTGAGATTAGATATACACACATTAAAATAGTAAAGAACCAGAGATGAAAAAGACTTGGAAATGTTCCGTCATGCCTGAGGGGTTAGTCTTTTTCTTATGACCAATCTTTGATCTAGTTTGGTCATTTGAAAAAGACCGACTCACAGAAACATGTAGCAGCAAATGTCCCATAAAGCAGAGGAACGTGTAGCAGTAAGTGTTCTAAGTAAATCTCTGAAATAAGCAACAGAAGACCACAGAAATACGCCACAGAAAACTTCAGAAATACGCCATACAATACATCCGAAATACACCACACAATACCTCAGAAACACGCCATACAATACCTCAGAAATACGCCACTGAACACCTTAGAAATATGCCACGGGAGACCTCAAAAATGCGCCACAGAAGACCACCAACGCTCTAGACCATCTACATGACGCCTCTGAAGCCCATGAACATTCCGCTTCTAGTGCTTGTCAGCAGTACACCAACGTCCGAGTGTCCAAACTTCAGACGTTTCTGTACTGCTGTCATGTCCTAGACAGCCATTCATCATTTGTGTGGACGGAGATGACTGCGCAAAGTTGTAAGTACACAACGTAGTTCAGTGTTTGTTGCATGTCGTTTTCTCTCTCGTACTATAATAATAACATAATGACCTTTTTGCTATCGCTCTCCTTTAGTATCATTCAGTGGAGCCCCCCCCCCCCCTCGCTACGCCTCTGGTATCATTACATTCGATAGTCATATATTCAAATGTAAAAATGAAGGAAAGTATATTAAAATACTATGTCTTAAAATATTATGTATGTTTGGTGCATATTAGAATGACAAAGCGCTGATCTAACTGTCAGCAGTGAGACTTAAGCATTCTATTCATATTTCAGTTTTTTTGTACAGCGTACACTGTATTCTTAGCTTTTGATATCATATTTTAGTTTAATGAGACGTTTTGATTATCATTTAATTGTTTAATTGCAGAAAGAATGGTAAACAAAAATATCTGTCTGTTTGAAAATCCCTTCTGGCCAATGATGAAATGAGTAAAACAAATATGAAAATTAAATAGGATTAGCAAGGTTCTTTAAGGCTAGAGAAACATCGAGTGCCGATAAAGGCTCCAATTTAGTAAAGACACATTAAAATATCAGACGTTTGACTTAAAGACTTAAAGGGCTTAAAGGTTTAACATTGTTGGTCGTACTAAAGTTTAAAAAAAACAACAACCCAGAGTTCAATGTTTCTTTCAAGTATTTTTCTCCACGGTGTAAAGGGGGGGGGGGGGGGTGGGGGAGAAAACTTGAAATTTTCGGACGAGGGTGGGGGCGAATACTCGTTAAAGTATTTATTTTATATATAAATTCTTTTTTGTTCAAGGGTGGGGGTGTCTGAAAGAAACTCTGAGATTTTAAAATTAATATTTCATTAGCAAAAATTAAAATTAACAGGGGCATCGATTGAGTATATAACTAATAATTTCAATGTTATAAAATATCATCCACTGTTAGAAAATAACCTACCCTTTCAGACCTTACGGTCCGCGGGGAAGACGAAGTAGAGTTCATCAATAATGGGATCCAAACTACATCCAACCGCCTTTCCTTGAATTAACCAACACATGTGCTGTGTACTAATTAGAGCTGGGTGAACTCATGGACATAAGACCGTGCAAGACACTAGTGACTGTCAGTAGGAGCCTGTTTTAAAGACTTACTTGAATAGATCGCTAAGTAAAGTCTTAAGAACATTTACAGGGTGGGTTAGGGGGACAGTCTTGCTACGCCTCTGGATGTTTTACATGACTGAGGCCGATAAAAAGGAAAAAAAAAACAGATGAAGTTATCTAATTATTTTTTAATTAACTTTTGTGTATGCCAGATTTTTATAATGTTTTAGTTTGCAACCAAAACAAAGCACCATAGATTTGTAGTTAACCTTAAAAATTTTAAACCTATTCTCCACAACCTTTGCCCTCTCCTTTAGTAAACTGTCCTTTCTCTCTCTGTACCTCTCCCTCCCTCCCTCACTCTTCCCTCCGCCTCCCTCGCTCTCTAACTTTGCTCATTAGCCAGGCAGACTAGACCAGAGAAAGGAATCCTGCAATTTTCGCAATCATATTGACAGCTACCACACCTGTGGGTCGTGTTCTTTACTTACTGTTTATAGCTACAATATCATGTTCATGCTCTTCTCAAACCTACAGTAAACTTATCATAACAGTGAAGGTTCAAATGTTCCGGTGCAACTTTTTCATGCTGTAACAATGAAAACCAACGTCCCAAGATGGACACTAGTCGCTGCCTCGATATTAATATCAGCATTAAAATGCGTTGTGTGCATTTCAGCACATTTTGGTACTGATATTAGACTTTGGGTAGCAGTTCAACTTGCAGTAGCAGACATTATAATAACTTCATACAACCCGGGTTGTTATTCATAAGGCTAGGCGCCATAATCTTTCTAACGTTTTAGTCGCTGCTGGTGAACTCGGCTGAATGGACAGACATTGAAGACTGACTACACCCAGTGGCGTAGCGAGATCGGGTGTCACCCGGTGCGGCACTTAATGGTGTCACCCCCCAGAGGCGTAGCGACCCTTCCAGGGGACAAACTTTCAAACTTTCGATTTGCACCCCCCCCCCCCTCAAGTTTTCGATTTGCACCCTCCTCAAGTTTTTCTCTATATATTTTGCTATTTTTTGCCTTGGTGTCACCCCCCCCCCCCCAAATGGTGTCACCCGGTGCGGTCCGCCCCCCCCCCCCCGCCCCCCCCCCCCCTCGCTACGCCCCTGACTACACCATAGCCTCAAAGCCGGATATCGAAGCAGTGATTGGTAGTGACGGTTTTTCACTGTTCGAAACAAGAGGAGCGTACAATCAATGTACTACAATCGACTGTCTAGTGTGGCGCTGTTACATTCTAAAAGACATCGTCTAAATGGATCCGACGACAAAAATGATATTCAAATTTAGACAGTAAATTGATATACAGTCGTTATCTCTGGGTGCCACTAATTCAATTTGAAGAATAGATTGTTATCTACTTGGATCAAAATGGGACGGTGTGGTTGAATAGTAGAGCGTCGAAGTGCAAACCCAAAGTCTCGAGTTCGGATTCCGGACTTGAGTCGAAGCACACCCAGCTCTGATGGGAAATCTAATGTCTGGGCATATATCGAGGCCACTGAGTATGTGAATTCTACATCACCTGCCTCTTGACCCCATGAACACTCCGCTTCTAGTGCTTGTCAGCAGTACACCAACGTCCGAGTGTCCAAACTTCAGACGTTTCTGTACTGCTGTCATGTCCTAGACAGATGACCACACTATGATGCTGCCTCAAGCGTCATATCTGCACTGAAGTGTATTGTAAGCATTTCAATACATTTTCTTACAGATTGTATGCTTTAGATAGCGAATCGTTTTCTCGTTGATGACTACTTCACCGACCATAAGAAGAGATCTGAACCGTAAACGTGTAGATTCTACTGCTTTGTTCAGAGAGGTATAGTCTACTTGGACAAAAGGACAACATGAAGCTATCCAGGAATTTGGGCTGTCTGCTGCAGAATTACTTAAAGCTGCAGAGAGCCACCCCCCCCCCCCCCTTGAAGAAAGTCTACCCCCCCCCCCCCGAACGGAATGACATTTATATAGAAAATATATACTTTTAACAGTGTCCACCCCTACCCCCCCTGAAAATTTCTAGTGCCCCCCCCCCCCCGGAGAAAAAAAAGAAACCCTGGGGCTGAGGAATAGGAATGATTGATTGATGCTATAAATAACACAATGGAAACTGTCTCAATCTTCAAATCAGCATTAAAGTGTATTGTGAGCGTTTCGATACATTTTAGTGAAGATTTCAAACTTAGGACAGCAATTCATTCAGAACTGGTAGCTAGTGCACTTCAGCCATCACGACAAGAGATCAACGTGTTCCAGTGCTAGTTTCTTCCAAGCATCTCTTCGGGCCTTCCCCCCCCCCCTCCCACGAAGAAAGTCTACCCCCCCTGAACGAAACGAAATTTATATAGAAAATATATACTTTTAACAGTGTCCGCCCGCCCCCCCCCCCCCCCTCCGAAAATTTCCAGTTGCCCCCCCCCCCCCCCCCCGGAGAAAAAAGTCTGGAAGAAACACTGTTTATAACGCTACTAGAACAATCTACCCATGACAGGGGACAAGAACTGGTAAATAGTGCACTTTAGCCATCAGGACAACGTGTTCCAGTGCTACTTTGTAACGCTTCTAGAACAATCTACTCATGAAAGTGGGCAAGAACGTGATGCTATTGTGGACACTTGTCGCTGTCTCGAACTTAAGCTCCGCATTGAAGTTGATTGTGTGCATTTCACTTTACTTCAGTGCAGAGTTTAGATTTTGGACAGCAATCAACAGACAGTGCCAATTCCCAAGCAAGTGTTTCAAGTTCTACAATAAAGACCACCTACATTTTGTTGATTATAAAGCTTTAAATTATTCATGCGTTTTCGAACGGTAGAAGAAGTCCGCTGGGCCCACATGATGTGAGCTGCCTAAAACCGGGTCCGGCGGAGAAGTGTGATTGCAGTTAGTTTCTTCCGGGCATCTCTTCGGGGGTGCGGAGCCCCCCCCCCCCTCTCCCCGGATTCTGAGTTTCAGAGTAAAGCAGTGACTTATATGTTGTAATACAATTTCTACGTCGTAGCTCTGGCATGTTATAGAAGTAGTTTGTGACATTTTAGTCAGCTGACATTTACAGGTGAGTCATTTAATAACCAACACTGATATTCAAGATCACCTGAAATAAATGTTAAAGGTTGTTCTTTCTTACATGACTTCTGTGCATACAATTCTACGCTTTGTGTATTTCCCTACGCTATTAATGTTTACATTACTAATTTATGTCGTAGCTGATTAGCATGATGTCATTGACTTGTAATGTATTTTTTTTTATCAATCTGTCTCTTTATTTATAAGCAAAAAAACGTCATTGCATTGTAGAATATAATTTTTTTTAAATGTTAAAGGTTGTTCTTCCTTAAATGACTGCTGTGGATAAAATTCAACGCTTTAAACCCCTACGCTATTAATGTTTACATTACTAATTTAAGTCGTAGCTGATTAGCATGATGTGCTTGACTGGCAATGTATTTTTGTTATCTGTCTCTTTATTTATAAGCAAAAAATGTTATCACATTGTAGAAGCAATTTTGTTTTCTTTATTCAATCAATCACCCCATTACCCTTATTTGGTTCGTTGAGGCACTGCAGTTGATATTTCTCATAATTTTCAACCAAACTGTCTCAGTCCTCTGAGTAGTTCTATTCAGTGCAAGCTTTGATGCCCTCCACCTAACGACATCTTTGCCTTCAGTTCCTGGCACTGTGCCCTGCATTATTGTTTTGGATAGGCTGTTAATTCATGTGACATGCCCATTCCATTTCTTCATTCACTAAATGTTTGGCAATAACACACTACATTCCCAGCCTCTAGTAACACAGTTGTGTAGAAAAGCTTTAGTGTAACTTGTATCAAATTTCAATAGGCATCTACACGTTTAGTATCGATAGCAAAACTATATTTTAGATTAGTGTTAAGTCCCTTCCCCGTTTAACTTATCTTCCTAATAGAATATACTTTCTGATACTTAATATTTGCATGTTATCTTACAGTAAGATACAGAATAAGATGTTGTAAATATCTCCAAAGCAGACTAACTTCCTAGTGAAAAAAAGTAGATTTGATAAAATCAAAATCTATACCTTAACATTAAAGATTAAAAACTACTCTTTAAGAAGAGACAACCCATGTGGAAAGATGATGTAGAGTTCATCAGTTTCTCTCAACTCGTAAGTGTATATGAGTTGTGTGGTTGGCACTTTGCCTAACAGTCTTTAAATTTAAATGCAACAGTGATAATTGTAAGTAAAAGTAAGAAGAATAATTCATAACACCAAAGTTCCAAAACAAATGCATCAGTTAACTCTCTTGCATTAGAAAATTACATTTTCAGACATTTTTTTTTTATCATTTTTGTTTGCTAATTATTCAAAAATGTGTCAAGCTGAATGATTTAAATTTTTAAAACATTTAACATTATCTTAGCTCAATGTTATATACAACATTTTTATATCAAGATCAAGGTATGGTTGGTAATGTTTTAAAATATTTTATTTATCAAAATGTACAAGAAAAATGAAGAAAGGTTAATTTTATTTTGGTTTTAAATTGTTTTACAATGAATAATGGATGGTATTTACTAATAAATTATTTATTACACAGATAAACATTTTTTTTAATGCATATATCCTATTCATTTGAAACAAGGTCTAGCTGATTAATGCCAAATGTGATAGCAAGTTTCTCTTTACAGTATATACAAAGGTACATACTATGTTTAATAATATAATCAGTATAATCTAATAGTTAAATCTCAAATCAGTATTTCCCTATAAAAATATAGAGAAAAAAAACTTATATTCATATGCTTAGCCAAGTAGAGGGCCATTAACTAGGTGCAATACAAGTTACCTCAATTTTGGGTCTACAGCTGATAAAAGTATTTTTTTTTATCGATTTAATTTTCCAAATAGAAAAACAAAACTTAAAGCTACATGTTTTATTTTCAGAGATGAAAACACTTTTTACTGGACAAATCCATCTGCAATATACAGCTTCATATTTAAATTACATTAGTAAAATTTCTAGATTACTGTCGCATTTCTAAATGTTGGATTGTATATTATGGTTTAGCTCAAATTATAATTATCATGAGATTTTCTATTAGCTCTAAGGTAAAAAAAATATTTTGAATGTAACGGAAATAATAAAAATTAAACCATTTTGAGTTGTTTTATATTTAGTTACAACAATTTTTATTAAAATTATACATTGTTTCACTTTGCATGGTGGCAAATATGCTCCTTCAGATTTAATACAAAATTGGAGGGGATTGGGAGAGACAAGAAAAAAAATAAAAAACAAGCACTTAAAATTAATTTTAAACTTTAAATTAGCAGATATTGAATCTTTCTATTGTTTTGTATGTTTATGAATGTGCAATGAATGTTTTTATTGCTTAGAAAAACTATAAAAACAAATGCTATACAAAAAAAATGACAGATCAGTTAAAATGGCAGTTGCCCATGCTCTGAACTACACATGCAAAATATGCTTTCCAATAATCCAAAAACCTAAATGGTTTTGGTAACCAATAAATTATTTTTTTTTAAAGTTTGTAATTTAAAGTTAAAAATAACAAAACAACAGAAAAATATAAGAAAACCCCCATTAATTTTCAGGGATTAAGGCTTATATGCTTTTTATAAATCATGCATGGAGCATGCAATTTTTAAAAAAAAACTGTAAAAATCCAGCTTTCCAACTAGAGCAAATTAGATTTTATCAGTTAGAGCAAATGGCAAATTATATTAGTAAAAAATAGTTTACAAGTGTCAAAAAAAATGCTTTCAAAATATAGATATTTTTAAAAATGTACATATTTTGACAAATATTGTTTACACTGCAGAAATGTTTCACACATTTAAAAAGAATATCTAATTATGGTGAACAATTCAGATTTTTCTTCTAAGCATAGTTCTTAAAACTTTTCTAAATGGTTACATTTTATCATTATATTAGAATAATTTAAACCATCCCATGAAAGATAAAACTGCTTGGATGCAAATTAGTAGAAATACATAAAAAAACTATTGTAAAAACTATTGTATCATGGCATTTTAACAATAAATAATATTCATTTTTCTAACCAAACTGACTTTAGAGCTTTGTTTCTGAATGTGTACAAATGTTTATTACAAATTTGTAGATGAAGTAAAGTGAAGTTTCGATGAGCAGAGTTTCTTATGTCTTGTCACTGATTCAGATGAGAAGCTTGAGGTTTTATTGTGGTCAATCTAAAAAAAAGATAGGGGTTATCAGAAATCTGGGAAAGTTACTATAATAAAATAAAAAATTAAAATTGGCTTTCATTTGTTGAGCTCATATAGAAGAAGTTTTGGTTCAACTTTGACCTTAATGTGCTTGCGATCTGTAGGTTTTTAAATGAAAACACCAAGAGGCGAAATTTGATAACTCATTTTAAATGCCAGTAATTCTCAGTTAAGGTCACAAACAGCCCAGCTCCTGAAATTAGCTATATTTTCAAGGCTTCCATGAAAAAATTCTTTTGAAAATCTAAATAAAAATCAAGTCAATGAGATGTACTAAGACATTTCCATCGCTGGTTGATCACAGTTGCGTGTGTAAGATCAGAATTTATTCATTGCTGAGGTATGTATTTAAAACACCCCTGTGCATCCCCGGGGGTCTGGGCTGACCAGAACTAGAATAGGGATGCTGCCTCGCTACTGGCTGTCGTAAGAGGCGACTTATGTAGCATGTTATGTGTGTAGGTGACTTATGTGGCATATGTGTGTATGTGACTTATGTGGCATGATACGTGTGTAGGTGACTTATGTAGCATATGTGTGTTGGTGACTTATGTGTGTAGGTGACTTAAGTGGCATGTTATGTGTGTAGGTGACTTATGTAGCATATGTGTGTTGGTGACTTATGTGGCATGATATGTATGTAGGTGACTTATGTGGCATGTTATGTGTGTAGGTGACTTATGTGGCATGATATGTGTGTAGGTGACTTATGTGGCATATGTGTGTAGGGGACTTATGTGGCATGATATGTGTGTAGGTGACTTATGTAGCATAGGTGTGTTGGTGACTTATGTAGCATGTTATGTGTGTAGTTGACTTATGTAGTATGTTATGTGTGTAGGTGACTTGTGTAGCATGATATGTGTGTAGGTGACTTATGTAGCATTTGTGTGTAGGTGACTTATGTGGCATGTTATGTGTGTAGGTGACTTATGTGGCATGTTATGTGTGTAGGTGACTTATGTGACATGTTATGTGTGTAGGTGACTTATGTGACATGTTATGTGTGTAGGTGACTTATGTAGCATTTGTGTGTAGGTGACTTATGTGGCATGTTATGTGTGTAGGTGACTTATGTGACATGTTATGTGTGTAGGTGACTTATGTGACATGTTATGTGTGTAGGTGACTTATGTAGCATTTGTGTGTAGGTGACTTATGTGGCATGTTATGTGTGTAGGTGACTTATGTGGCATGTTATGTGTGTAGGTGACTTGTGTGACATGTTATGTGTGTAGGTGACTCATGTAGCATATTATGTGTGTAGGCGAGTTATGTGGCATGATATGTGTGTAGGTGACTTATGTGGCATGATATGTGTGTAGGTGACTTATGTAGCATGTTATGTGTGTAGTTGAGTTATGTGGCATGTTATGTGTGTAGGTGACTATGTAGCATGTTATGTGTTGACTGATGTTAAGAGTTTATGAGCCAGATTGTTTTTTATTTGTTTTTTGTTGAAATGGTTAATTGATTCGGATAGCAAAACCATCATATTCAAAGGGCGAAAAATCAACAATTCGACCCCTAAACCTAACCTTATCCCAGATAAAAGTAACGTTACCAGTAATTTCTGCATACTAATGAAATACATTTTAGATAATTTTTTAAATGCCTGTCATTAGGTCTAATGCAATGTTTTTTTCTTCAACAGGAGCTGGAACTACAAGTTTGCTGAGCAGTTTAAGGAAACCTTCAAGCAGCTGGTGAGTACCTACAATATTGTTTTTTTTAATAGAATTCATATTAACTATTTAGGTCTGGTGGTCAATGAGGCAGATGTGTTTACATTTATGTGACCTCAGAATGAAGGGGTAATGTGGCCAGTGGTCAATATGGCAGATGTGTTTACATTTATGTGACCTCAGAATGAAGGGGTAATGTGGCCAGTGGTCAATATGGCAGATGTGTTTACATTTATGTGACCTCAGAATGAAGGGACTTGGCCAGTGGTCAATATGGCAGATGTGTTTACATTTCTGTGACCTCAGAATGAAGGGATGTGGCCAGTGGTCAATATGGCAGATGTGTTTACATTTCTGTGACCTCAGAATGAAGGGATGTGGCCAGTGGTCAATATGGCAGATGTGTTTACATTTCTGTGACCTCAGAATGAAGGGATGTGGCCAATGGTCAATATAGCAGATGTGTTTACATTTCTGTGACCTCAGAATGAAGGGATGTGGCCAGTGGTCAATATGGCAGATGTGTTTACATTTCTGTGACCTCAGAATGAAGGGATAATGTGGCCAGTGGTCAATGAGGCAGATGTGTTTACATTTCTGTGACCTCAGAATGAAGGGATAATGTGGCCAGTGGTCAATGAGGCAGATGTGTTTACACATTTATATATATATATACAGTGGTATAAAGGACTTTGTGTGACTATAAATGCTTAGCTTCTTGCAAAAAAAGGAGTATTTGATCCAAAGTATTTCTCCTATTCATGACCAACCTAAAAAGTGACATCTCCAATTATGTGTCGTTTGCCCATTCACTGGTCTACTTTTTTTAAAAAGGTGATAGAGAATTTTTTTTTTTTTAAAAAGCGCCAATGGTAAGTACCTACACACTCAACAATAAGTAGACCTCTACTTCATTCCACTGAGCTAAAATGCCAGCTTTATTACTGGTGCTTTTAAAACTGGCAGAATCTTGAGCCTCTGTTGCAGCATATTTCTTGAACAGATGTTTATTTTTTTGTATTTATTAGAACATGAAATTCCCACCCCCACGTTATTATGACACCACCTTTTGAGATAATATCAGGTCAGACAAACAGGGGCTTGACTTACTATGACTTAGTCCTCTACTCCTTTAGCCCTATTAGACTTCACAGGGCCTTGACTATAGTCTTCCACTTTGTCTGGTTCCTGGCTGTGTATTTTGCAGGCAAATAAGAAACATGATGAAAACTATTGCCAAATAAAAACCAGTTTAGCTCTGTTAATAAAGAATTTATATAAAATAAAATATTTTATTTACTAATCATCTCAGCTAATAAAATAATAAACTAATATGGGGCAAATGCAAAAAAGAGGGAGGGGTGTGCACTTTGAAACAATTGGTTCATTTTGATTTACAATGTTTGTTTTGTTTAAATAGTTAAAATGTACAAGTTCTTATAAAATAATTTTATGTATCACACCAACCATTTTTGGATAGAGTTATGCCCCTTTCTCTGTAGCTGTGCACAGTAGAAAAAATTCTTTGTGGGGTCTTGACCTCTGCTTGATTTGATGACCTACAAATGACAAAATATTAAAAATTACATTAGATGAAAAGTGAATATTGTTAAACATGCTCTACTCTTTTAAATGTAAATATTCAAAAACATTTCAATGTTATAAAGGGGTGTCTTGGTTGATGATAAGGCCCAAGAGAATTTTATTTTTGTATTAAGGTACAAGAGGAATATGTACTTGTTTTATGGTATATAGAATGCTTTGGAATCTGTACTTGTACTAAGGTACACTGAGTGCTGACAAAACTCATGTGACTCAGACTCATCCAGCATACAAAAATAGAAACAAGGTGGGGCCTCAACACGCGCCATGGAAGCAATTATATCAGACCTTCTGTGACCTTTCAGTTGCCAAGCAACACTCTCAGCCTCAGAGACTGCTGGGGACATACATTGCCAGATTTTAATCAATTCACCCTAGCTGACATTACGTTCTCTGTAATTATCAGATGAGTCAGAGCAAGCACATGACTGCCTGCATCAAAGATCAATAATCCATGATAAAGAATTGATTTTCCTGCGTTATTGTCAATTTAAGAGAATGAGGTTTTCATAAGCGTTTTATGAACATACGTTTAAACATATTAGAGTACTGTAAATAAGCATCAGATCTATCAGTATAATAGGCTAACACAAAAAAAGCCTAATACTGAAACTGACATGTAAAAAACAGAACCTAATTTTAAAAAAACCTTAAATTTTTATCTTTAAGCCTGTAAATTATTATTTAGGTACATCTAAGTACATATAACCTCAACTGTTTCATTAAAATGGTAGGTTTTATATATAGGTACACTGCTCCCTGGGTAGTCATCAACATTCTAGGCTCATTTGTGATATCAAATTGAGTTAAAACACCAAAGATCTAACAAATTCCCAACCACTGCGACAAAGTAACTGAGAATTACGGCAGGTTAGAATGTGCTGCAAATATACACTATTTGACAATAAGGCAAACATTACCTAGGAACTGATTCAAGTCAATCTAGTTTTTTATTAGTTTAAAGATGTTGATTCCTTTTTCAAGTACATTTTTTTAGTGCTTTTGAGACTTTTTAAAAACTCAAATCCCTATTTATCTACAGAAGTGTAGCACTGTAATTAGGGTGTAAGAATGGAAAATTTATGGAGTAAGTCACACAAGTAGACAGCTATGCTTGTTGGTAAAATACATTAAACATAAGATTGGTAGCAGAAAACAATTGGGGCAGATTGATTGATAGGACGGAGTGGTCTAGCGGTAGAGAGCTGGACTGCTAACCCATAAGTCTCGAGTTCGAATCCGGGTTCAAGTCATTAGACCGTCCCTGAGTCCACCCAACTCTGATGGGTACCTAACTCACGTTAGGGAAAGGAAAGGCGGCTGGGCCTAGTGCTGACCACACTATCTCTTCATATGCCGAGGTCACAGAAACAAGTGAACTCTACTTCACATGCCCCATAAAACATCAGGTTTGAAAGGGAAACTTTATTTGATTGATAGGAAGTCAAATTTTACCAGTTTCTAATACATTGGAGATTTAAGCTGTTTTTGTTGATAATAGTTTGCGAATTGCTGAATTCAAAGTTTACCCTATACATTCTTTTAGATAAATAAATATGGATTTAGACATAATTTTCAAGATTCTGAATTGAAACATGTATCTGATGAAGTTGCGTAAATATTTAGAGCAGCAAAACCAGAAAAAAATTAACTTTACCAAATTAAACTTAGATAATAAAGATAGAAATAGATCAGCTTATTAAATGTGAATTCCATACATTTTTTGTAAGAATGTAAATTCTGGGGTGGCCCTTTTTAAATCTATTTACAATGGATACCATGTTTCACACATTATATTTTTATGGTTAAATAAAATTGTAGTTCAAATACAAACTGAGAAATACCAAACTTCAGCACATGAGGTCTACAATCCCACATTTCCCCCATGAGTCAGTCAGTCTACTCCAGGAAACTAATTTGTAAACAATCTGTTTCCACCTTGCTAATCTGGATGACTGTATACGTTCGACATCTTGGTGAATCTGTTGACTGCCCTCTGGCCTGTCATTCCCTCCTGATGTCCTATTTAACGTGCTGACTGAAATAAAAAATGTAATTTTTTAAAAATTAAATGTACTTAATTTTTTACAGATATAGATTGTCTCCCCTCCATTGCACAAATAAATTATATCATTGTATAATAGTTGTATCTAGTGGTATTATAAGATTAAATATTAAGTGGTCACCCATGCAGAGTTTTCATGTGACATGAAACTCTAATCCCACCATTTATATATAAATATTTTAAAGCTTTAACAAATTTTTGAAGTGATTTTTTTCAAAAATAGAGGGTTCTATAATAGACTATATTGCCTTTGCTGTTAAACTACTTTTGTTTATCATATGCAGATTCTGATTGTCTCCCCTACATTGCACAAATAAATTGTATCATTGTATTAGAGTTGAATATAGTGGTATTACAAGATTGACTACAAAAAGATCACCGATTCAAGGTTTCCATGTGACATAAAACTCTAATCACTCATTAACATATAAATATTTCGAAGCTTTAACGAATTTTTGAAGTGAATTGTTTAAAACAAAGAGGGTTCCAAATTGCATTTTCTGTTAAAATTCTTTAAACACACAGGAATTCTCTTAAATGCATTTTAAATTCCAATTTAATACTTCAAATTTTAATATGATTTAATTTCTTATTAAATGTGGAATATATCTGATTTTTACTTGATGGGTTGTTTTTTAAATTTCCATGCTACTTTGACAGCAGGGGCTAGCCTATTAGAATTCCCTTTGTTAAAATGTATGATTACTAACCTGAACATTATGATTTTTATGTTAACACCACCTATATCCAAACTGGGAGGTTTTAATACTCAGGGGGAGAAAGTTAAATCCTGGTGCAAACCCAAGGGTTTAGCTGCTAGGACCTTGAATCTAAGATTAGCTTTGTTTTTCATCCTGCTATGGTCTGACTGGCTCAAAGAGCATTGCTTGAGGCTAATATAAGAGATAAAGAGATAAATTTAAATGATAGTCTTCAATTCTGTTCACCAATATCAGAGATTATCCTGAAAAATATATTGTATATGTAAGGATAACTATTAAGGATAATAAATTCAAATAAATTATTTGGTGACAAGAAAGCTGTGCAATGGAAAACTGTGAACAAAAATGTGCACGAGGGAATTTATTTTTTTTAAATCAATCATTTAAAGACTTAAGCAAAGAATGATGTGTACATTGTAGGATTTAAAAATATTTTTCCACAAAATATGACAAAATAAAAGTGTATTAGTATAGTTTGTTTTCCATTTGCACATCTTTCTGGAAACCAAATTATACTAGCCAGAGCCTTTTTTCTTCTTTTATGTAAATAGTTTTTATAAATATTTAGAAACTTTTTTTTTAGCGAAATTCATTTGTAAAAATAATATCCAACAAATTAAAGTTATTTCTAATTAAATTTTTATTTAAAAAGTTTATAATTTTTTATAATTCAGATAGTTTTCAGTCGATGAATACAAGACATACCAAATTTGAGGAGTGAGCTCTGAAGGTAAGTTTTTCTTTATATCACTCTCCACTGGATGTGTCACACACTTGCACATAGCTGTGAAGAGATATAATGTATGAATAGATAAGTTCAATTCAAGTCTTTTACAATGACATCAAATATATGCACGCACAAATAGTAGTTTTATCAGATTCATACTTGAAAGAAAATTAAAACATGGTGCATGATAATTAATCTCATGAATCCTTAAAGAATAAAATACTTGAGCTAACAGAATTAAAAATCTTTAAAAAATCGACATGGTTTTTAAGACTAACTAGAGAATAAAGCTAATAATTGAAACCACTATAGTAGCCTGAAATAAATTATTGTAATTTTTCAGGGGTACGAGGTAAAAAACAACTTAGGCAATTGGCTCACTGGTAATTATTTCGATGGACCAGAATGCATTAGAAAACTTTTAAAAGCATATTTCATTAAGCTAGGCTCTAGTGTCTATTTATTAATTTTTAACTTGTCCTTTTGAATAAATCTGATAAAAAAGAATACTTCTAATTGTCTTCTCTTCAGAAACATCTAAACTGCACAAAACTATTTACCATAGTATTGTGTTCGGCATTCATCAATCGATTAAAACATCATATAGAAAGAAACTAAATTTAAAAAGCGAGTTAAACTTAAATAGTACAATGGCCATGGAATCCTGCCCCACCCCATTCACGATTATAATAACAATTACTGGGGACAACACAGGCCAAGTGAACTACGACATGATCCTGAAGGTCTTGAGGCAGCATGCTAACATCTATACTGATCACATCCTGAGCCTGTCCACATCAGGCAAACCTGATGTCTGGTACCTCAAGCTGACCGACCATGCCAACAGCAGGTTGTATGATGAGTTTCATGGCACACGGTACTTTCACCACAGGAATATAGTGTTTACTTTTAAACATTTAGACAAGAATTATGTATGGGCAAGTCTCCATTGCGTGCCTCTGTTATTTTTTAAAGCAGATGTTCAGGAAATTGTTGAGAAAATTTCCAAACCTTTTACTGAGGTTTTTGTGAAAAATGAGCTCAATGGGAGGTGGACGATTTGTTTTGTTCCAGCCAATGCCAACATTCCTCACTACATAAATGTGAAATACAGCGCAAACAATTGCGACTCAATTCTTCTGGTCTTGCCTGGCAGAAAACCAGTCTGCTACATTTGTGGACAAGCTGACCACAGCACTTCAATGTGTCCTTATGAAATGCTGTCTAAATCAAAACAACAGGAGATTAATTTGCAGTTGCATATAACTGAGGTGCATCTAAATGATGAGTATAGCGAAAATTCAAATCCAGGAAAAGCACAATATACAGGAGAAAATTCTGCATCCAACATGTGGACAGATGACGATACTGACAGCGTACTTGCAATGGCTCCGTCTTGGCCATCAAACCCTGAAGAAATGTGGTGCGTAGATAAATTTGAAACACTATCAAATTCACAAAACCCTCAATCGGCATCAGAAAGTGACAACACATTAAAACCCAAAAATATTTTAAAAGCAGAAAAGGCTCGAGATGATTTCACCAGCCGCTGCATGGAGATGCCGGAGATAAGGAAAAATTATTTAGCTGGGCTGGAGACAGCGCTCAACTTGGTCGCAGCGGCACCACTGCTGCAAGACCTTGACCCTAATTTAGATTTAGCCATGCTGTTGGGCCGGGAAAACGAAGAGGAAAACCTGCCACAAGAGATGGTTGAGGAAATAAAAAATTTAGGAATTTCCCAACCAAGTGCGGAAGCAGAACAAGGCTCTCACTCGCCGTTATTTTTCTGTGATGAAAAAATGTTCGACTCGGATGACAGCAACGATTTCAAATTCAACATTATTGAAACTGTTGCAGATATAGAACGTCAGCCACTGTTTGATGATTCCATTCCGGAATCCTGCGAGGACTTAGTAGTAAAACCACCAGCGCCTGTGAATCGAGGAAGTGCTGCAGGCATCACTTACAGCGACGAAGCTAAAATGGCAGCATACAAAAGAATTTTGCCTTTCACACTGAGTGATGAAGAAATATCTCGTATACAAGTTTTAGAATCAACTTTCGAACCAGACCCATTAGCACAGAAAAAGGAGGAAAGAACATTCACTAAAGAAGAGAAAGGTTTCAAGGAGAAAAACAGAATGTTTAGTGGCATGGAGCAAGATGAAATAATGCCCACAGAACTCATTGAGAAAACCTTCAACTTCAGACCTTGGGAGACTAAGGAGACAAAACCAAACAAAAAGGGCAAGAAGTAAACTAGGCCAGTGGTAATGGAGATGATTGCTACTAAATTGTAAATATTCACTTGAAGAAAATATATAATGCCTTCACTTTAGAATAGTATGTGAATATGTGTTAAAATAATGTTATTTCATTTCATCTTTAATGGCATAATATAAACCTGACAAATCTATTTAGTAAAATTGGTTTGTGCAAGGAAAAAAGTATTGAAGATAACCTCTTGCATAGATCATAAGATGGAGTTAAAGCTATAAAACTTTAAACAAGCACTTTTGACATGTCATGAAAACAACAAAGTCAAGAAATTTGTATGAAATAATAATGAAATAATAGGTCTAACATTCACCTAACATCTCAGTAAAAATACTTGCAATTGACAATGAAGCAGAACACTAATTTCTTAGAAAAATAAAGGAAAAAGCCCTGCAATTACTGCTGGAGAGTGTGTTTTCAGCAATTGGCACCTCATAAAATCAATGGCTTACCAGACAATTTAGAGACTAGCAAACTTTCATTTTAAAAAATGTTTAAAGTCTGAGCTGTAGATGAATTAATTCTTTTCCAAGTGGTAAAATCAACAATAAGCCAAGAAATGGATTATCGTAATTATACAAGAAAGATTATTTGTAAGAACCTACAGTCAAAAGCAAAAGATCAGCACGCTTATAAAAGTTAAAGTCTACAGCTATTTCTTAAACTAAATATAGAAACAGAATGCATTAAATATTGATTCAGAAAATAGCGACAAACCAATATTAGCCTTTAGTTGTATGACAATCTCTGTCTCTTCACATACTTTAGAATCTTTACGGAAACTGTTACTGGAAACTGAAAAAGAAAAAAAAATTTCTGGAAATTATTTAAAGTAACAAAATTTTGTTTTCGAATAATCAACGGAAGAATTATATTTTATGAAAACATCGATGTCCAGTTGTAATTCATTATCATACAAACCTAATTTAGCATAACTTAGTGTGGATTATACAAATTATATAAGTCTATAAAAGTGAACATCAAGCTTTAGATATTCATAAAATGCCAGAACTTTTAAACAAAAAACAATACTTTCTGGAATGACCTGTTCTTCATGAGATCTCTGAATACAGGCCGGATTCTTTTCTTTTACAAACATTGGAATCTGCATGATTGTCACTGGTTGCAATATGTGGATATTGTGAAGAATATGACCAGTAAATAAAGGATCATATCTCAATAAAACTGAAAAGAAAAAACTGTTTCTATTAGAAATCAGCAGACTTGATTGCCTCCACGATATTGGGTAACTGCAGTGCTCATAACAGTCAAATTACAAAGAGAAGTTTTCTAAAATTAATAAAGCTAACAAGGTATAGTATGATATTATGGTGATAGAAGAAATGCTTACAAGATGAACATATTCAACAAGTAGAGATGAGACACTACCAGATGTGGTGATGAAATCTTCAATCAACATACTGTATTTGTTTATAATTCTTGAATTCCCCTGTGAAAGTGTAAAATTAATAGTAACTTATTGCAACATTGTTGTATTTGGTATTCATGTACTTGTTCCTAAAATGTTTTAAAGTTTTCAATAAATGGTAGATAAATATATTAATAGAAAATTCACTTCATGATAGGGTCTGTAAAAACGAAGAAATGTAAAATTAACTGTAAGGTCGATCACAGGAGGAAATGGTACATAATGAAAATTTAGTTACTTAAAATCTCGGATTAAGGAATTGCTGAAAATCAAACAACAAAGTTTCATTTATCAAAATGGAATTTCCTTTTTGTGAATCATCCTTCTTTTAGTGTGACATTTTAATTTCATGAACTCATTCTATGAGTGTGTCGGTTTTTGCTTTAGTAAAATTAGTAAATTATCCCTCTGTTATGGAATGCCATGGTCAAATGGTAGAGCATTTGGTTGCTAGCCCTACAATCTCAAGTTCGGATCTTGGTTTGGACTTCTGACTGTAGGACTTTAGTCCACCCAGCTTTAATGAGAACCTAACTTACATTGGGGAAAGTAATGGGGGATGGGCATAATGCTGACCACATGATCCCTTCATATACAGAGGTCAAGAACATATTAATCACCTGCGTCTAAATAGGAACTTAACTATCCCTCTGTTAGTGTAATGTTTTCCATTTAGAAATAATCCCTCTAAGAATATAATTTTTTTCCTGGTGAATTTTTTCTGACAAAAGTAACTGACTATAAATAATATTTTATTTAGACATATGTTTGGGTCACTGATTTATTGTTTACATGATACATACCTATGAATATTCTGTACTTTGTATGTTATGCAATGTAAAGCACTAAGTTATTAATATGTTATGTGTTTTTCAAACCATGACAAAGATAAATATCTTGTCATATACAAGTTCGGGGAAGCAGGTGTATATAACTTACTTTTTAGATTTTTATTTGCAAAGTTTGCTGTCTAAATAACCAGCACATTTTAGATTTATTTTTGCAAATTTTGATGTCTATATTAATGTTACTTTAAGTTAAATATTTTTGACGTTTGATATAACTGTGTGAATGAGCGATTCATGATTTAATTAATTACGCTAGCTACAATGGGGCTTATCGATTTCATTCATCACAGAGCTATATTTATTCTAAATAGTTAGATAATAGATATTGCTTTTTCTGTCAAATATTATTGTCTGGATGATAATACCCCTAAAACAGTCTATAAATACCTACAGAACATGTTTAATATGCTTAAACTTAAACAAAGTAAAATTTACGTATGGTGAAAATGTTAACTTAAATATGTTGTTACCTGTGAAAAAATGCATTCCTGTGATGTTGATACTCGTCAATAGATTTATCTGCACTGTAAATACTGAACACTGACATATCTGAAAAAAATAATGTTAAATTTTCAGAGGCAGAAAAAAAGCATTAACAAAAAAAAAAAAAAAAACACAATGTCAACTTAAAAGCAGCTCTAGCTGCATAATTTATGTCCGTTCTTTTTTTATTGGGACGATAAATGTAAATTAACCAGAGGCGTCGTGAGGCGGACTGCACAGAGAAACACCATTGGGGGTGGGGGTGACACCAAGACGAAAATTGAAAAATATGAAGAAGAAAAATGCTTTTTGCGAGTTTAGTTAATAATTAATTAAAAATAAAACATATTTTAAGTACAAATTGACGTTTCCGACAAAACGGGGTGGGGTGACACCATGAGTTGCTGCACCGGGTGACACCCAACCTAGCGACGCCACTGAAATTAACAACTATATTTTAATAATTAAAAAACGTGTAGGCCTCTCTCATATTTTGATAATTGATGCAAATAGATATTTTTAAAATTTATAAAGTTATATAAACTTTATTTCTTTTCAATCGATTCAATTTCTAATCATTATATTGAAAATATATAAAGAATGTAGATTTTTTATATGTTAACTGCTTAGCTAATTAATTAATGTTATTCATATAAACCACGTATGACATTGTATAACCTTTTATGTATCAATGAAATACTAAAATTCTGTTACCTCCAGTAATTGAAATTATCAACAATTTATGTGTCCTATGGGTAAATCAAAATAATTCAGTGTATAAACATGAAGTATTCTTCTAGTTATTGAACCCAAGTCAGCTTTTCCAGTATTGTTGAGATTGATACCCTTCAACGGAAGACGTGGCGTGGTTGGGTAGTAAAGAGCTCGATTGATAGCCCAAAGGTCTCGAGTTCAGATCTAGGTCTGGACTTAAGACTGCAACACATCCTTGAGTCCACCCAGCTCTGATGGGTACCTGTTATAGGCAGCTGGGCATAGTGCTGACCACGCCATCTTTTTATATGCCAAGGTGAAGAAAAATAAACTTTACTTCATTAGCCCTAAGAATCTTTAGGTCTAAATGGGGAACTTTACTGCATAAAAAAAAAACTGAACCTACCTGAATATTGTATAGTTTGGCTGCCCCATTCACATTCAGCTCTTACATAGAGATGCTGATGAATTCTTGTATATCTTTGGTAGTTGTTCAGTCTTGCGTTACACCTAGCCTTAACAAATGTTATATTATGTATATATAATTTATGAAAAGCATATTTAAATATTTATTAATTAGACATTTGTTCATTATATGATAATTATTTTATATATTTTTTTGTGTTATGTGTGTTTGATACAAAACAGATTAAATTTTATATCAGCTTCTATTCAGAATTGTGTCAACATTTTTTATTATACGTTTTGATGTATTAAATTATATCAAGTTTAGCATACCATTGTCAAAATAACAAAATCTGTGTCAGCACAGAGAAATAGTTACTTCATCTGTTAAAAAAAAAAGCAGTTAAGTATCATCAAAAGGGCAAGTAAATAATTTTCTATTATAAAAAAAAAAAGGTAGAAGAACTCCCCGTGTGGCTCCGGGGTCTGGGCATGACCAGAAAAAGAATAGCGCCACTGCCGAGCTACATGCATGTCGTAAGAGGCGACTAAGTAGCCTGCAACATATTTGTTTAAAGGGTAGAATAATGAATCAAAAACTGTTTTCTTGTCCACATTTTGAAAACTACCCAACAAATATGTTGTTGAAATAGGGTTGAAAATCACTAAATTAAAAAAAACTATGCATCTAAAGTACCAGTTATCAAAATCTTCACCCTGTTAAAACTTCAGAAAAAGATAATTTTATTGGATGAATTAATGTAGGTAGACCATATTTTAAAAACAACAAAGCAAAGTAGTACACTTTAAGAGCTGAAAATACAGATATAAAAGTTTCAGTGCTGTTTCATGTCTTACCATCAAACAAGAGCTTATTTGGAAAACTCAAGATTTAAAAAATGCAAGCAAATAACGTTTCAACAAAAAACTGATGATAATAAAAGCTATACAGAAAACCATGGAATATTCGCCATAAGCTACTGATGCAAAAGATGGACACGAAAAGGTAAGCTGATTTTCTACCAGCACAGCTTTATTTAATTCATCTGCGCACTCTAAATGTATTTAGATTTTCAAAGGACTGTTGAAAAATTACAATGTTGGATGTTGCAGTCCACATATACCGCAACAACACCAATATATAACAAGATTCTCGATATGTTTAAAAAGTTCATATTATTAAATAACCATTTACTAACAGAGAACATTAAATTAAAGCAGATTTTAATTAGTTGAAATACATATCTAATCAATTAGAAAAGCAAAATATTCACTGGGTGCTCACCAGTGGTATTTTAAAAAAAAAAGACTTAAGCTGTTTCCTACAACCCTAATTCTAGTTATACTATTTAAAATTCAACAACCTGTTTGTTAATAGTAATAAAAAGTATGGATATGAGATTTACTTATTAATTAAGTCATACTAAAAGTCAGTTGTATTTGAAAATTAGGGGTAAAACATGATGATGTCTATAAAAAAATATGTTTATTAACTAGCTTCTAATTTTTAATTCCATCAAAACTATTGTGTATGAGTACACCACAAAACTAATAATTTATGAACTCATGAATTAGTAACAGAAATTTCTAATCTTAAATGCAGAAACAAGAATGTATTAAAAAAAGTAAATAAATGTTTCTAAAGAACAAATGTATGATGAATGACCACAAAGACCCCTTATATAGAATTGTTACAGCCCTTTCTTCTCACATGGTTAATTTACATTTTAGCCGTAAGGGTTAGGCTAGCTATTGGTATTATCAATTCAAAGTTTCAAGCTGTGTTAATTATTTTTGTTTGTTGTTGTCACTAAATAATGTCACATTTCTTTAAACTTACATTTTTAAAATTAAATATGACATACAGTTTGGAAATTACATTTCAAAATACAAAATTGTATTGTCACACTTTTTATGCCCACCCTCCACCACTGTCACACATTATCATAACATTCCCAGCCTCACCCCCAAGAAGTATGATGTCATGTAAAGATGACCCCTTGCGACTTAAGAAAACAAGACCTATGTAAATGTTACGCCTGTTATGATTTACATACATTTTTATAATGTCCTTGGTTTAACATGTAGGCCTCATGCTTATTTATGTTGTATGAAAACAGCAAACATGATTTGATTTGTTTAATATTACCACTGGATTTGTGTGGTTTCGCTATTTGGCTAATTGTACTGAAATTAGATGTTTATATTTAATGAAAAATAATTACATTTTAAGTATCCTGTCCTATCAAACGCAGTGACAAATAGGATTTTCCCACTGGTGCTTTTATTAATATTTTCTATAACCTGTCATTGTTTGTTCTGATTTCCAGATTTTTTATTTTAAAATTAATTGACAAAAGACCGACAGAAGTATTGATGACATCTGGATACTACAAAACATAACAATCACACTGAAGCAGTGTACTCTATAATTGTTATAAAGTAAGCAGTATTTGATTAAAATCTGAAAAAAATTCTTAATCCTATTTAAACAGTTTTAAGGATTCAAAGATTTTTCAAAAACATATGTATAAAACAAAAGTTGCTGATTATTTAGCGTAAGGTATAGTTCAAGCAACTCAGCATTATTTGACAAAATTAAAAAAAAAAACTTTTCGAAAGGTTTAATCCTTGCAATAAATTACTTTAATACTCGGCTTGATTCATTAATATAAAACTTGGCCTAATAATAATTACCAGTTTTAAAATGGCAGTTTTTGTGATATTTAAAAAAAGAATAAGGTGTACAGGGCCTTAATTTTAAAATAATGTCTTAATTATTACGTTTATGTCAGAAAAACTTAATATATATTTACTACATAAAATAAATTGAGGGCTCATGTCCACTACTGTGATGTTTTCGCTGATGAAAGGTTGGGTAGAAACATTGGGTTTAAGTTTAGGTGAAGAGTGGTCAAGTAATTTTAAGACCAGGCTAGTTAACTGGTTAGTTAAGGTTTGGGTATAGAGTATGTATAAGATTTAGAGTTTGTTTTAGAAATGATTTAAAGTCTAGAAACAAAAAAGTGAGTTTGATATAATAATGGACAGCTTGGGATTTAATGTTATTCTTTTGTTATGTTTAGTTTTAGTGGTAACATATGTGCATCTATTTTTAGGCTAGAAAAACCCTCTATAAACTATGAATTTAGGTCTATTCATATTTAACTATAAACATAAATAACCTAGGATCAATTAGGCCTGTCTATCCCACACCTATAAATGATAATATTAATAGGGTGGCTGTGTATTATTGTTGCTATTGATATACACTTAATGATAAACAATGAAGAAAGCAACATTAGTTCAGGGGCTAAGCTGTGACAGGATTAGGGGCTAAGCTGTGACAGGATTAGGGGTTAAGCTGTGACAGATGGCAATAAAGAATAGGGTATATTGATAGCTTTATTTTCATCCAGCATACAAAATATGACACAGTACTAATAAATTTAGCTTAGGGACACAATAAAGAAATAATACTTATTTATTGTTAACAAATGACTGATCCTGTGATAACAAGTATAAGTTATAAGTCTTAGCCCCCAATATGGCTTAATGATAAAATATTACTTCTATCAATAATCATTATATTTTGTACAGAAAAAGCCTTTGTTAGAAACCAGTGTAAGAAATGAATCATATTCCTTTCTTTTTCTAAACTTAAAACTTGGTCAGTTAACCGAATTAATTCCATTTGAAATAAATCATGAAACTTATTTTAATGTAAAATAAAATACATTAAATTTACAATTTAAATTTACTAGGCCATGGAAGCATTTTCTAATTAAAGAGACTTTAACAAGTCGGCCTATATCCCTCATGAAATTTGTTAGAGCCCCATACTCATAGCAGATATTGGTCAGATTTGTTTCTAAATGAATATAGATCTACATATTTGTATGTGTGAGTGTATAAATAAATACAAAAATATGTATGTTAAAAAAAATTGTATGCAATACAGTTTAAAAGGTTATTCAGTTACTAACAGAATGATGTATAACATGTTAACGTAACACAATAAAAGAATTTTAAATAGTAGCATTGAACATGCAGGGGGTAGGGAAGAGCGATTTTGTCAGATTTTCTCAGCAGCGGCATTGGCTTAGCTAAGTGCTCCATACAAAAAATGTGCTCATTAAAATTAAATTTTTAAGAATACATCATACTAGAAAGGTTTACACTATTTACATTTCAAATTATTATACATTTTATACATAGATATGTAAGAATTTATTATATATAAACAAACGATAAGAAAAAATTAATAAATACCTACAAATTTAAATAATTTTTGTATGATTGTTCAATGTTTTTTTTTGGCTTGAAAATATAGAATTCAAACGTTCTTATTTTTATTAATCATTGACAATGTAAGGTTAGCAAAGTGGAATAATACACATAATATCTTTATTTTTAAAAGGGTCAGAATTAGGGAATGATAATGGGATAAGGTAATGACATGAAAATGAGTGGTCATCTGCTAATCTTTCAACACCCACCAACCAGAGTGACTAAAAGTCAGATTCTCCGCTCCAAAAACGACGACAACATTAAGTCTGTATAAAACCCCATAAACTTTTTATTTCAAAACAGACGAGTTATTTGAAATATTATATAGTTCCAGGTCATAATTTGATATAGACATCTGTATTTTTTTTAAAATAAAAATTAATTTAAAAAAGAAAAAGTCCTGTAAAAAAACACCTCATTAACTACTTGAGTTCAGGTTTTGAAAATACTAAAATAAATAATTATACAAAACATGTCACATTTCTTCACTCTAACCATACAAGACAGGGTCTTTGTTTATAGATGGCTCCTTAAATATAAAGCAATACTAGAAAATTAATGGTTTTGGTTTGAAATTAAATACATTCGGTACAAGCAAAGATTGATACTCTGTTTTAATTTATTATTCTTCACCACTTCTTTTACATACTGGGTGTAAATTAAGTTTTAAAAAAATATTTTCGGCAACACCTACAAATTCAACTGTATATTCAAACTTAAATTTATAAATTATTGGGCTTGATAAATGGTGATAACCAAATTAGTAATTACAGAAGGTCGTAGTCCCCCAGTATTTGTATATACCACATAAAAAAAAACCTCTTATTTTCGTCATACATGCCTCTGATACATAAGGTGATTTGGTTTTTTTTATCCATTATGAATCATTATGAATAAATTAAATATTAAGGTTAGTAGAAATGTCTGTATGACGAACAGGGTTTCATTTAGACTTCCACCCCCTCCCCACCCCCATCTTCTGAGTAGTAGAGAAAAAAGATATAAAAGAATTTTGAAAATGAACCATCCAACAGAATCAATTAATTTAAAATAAAATTTTAAGATACACAGATTTTAATAAAAAGTGATGAGCGAATTTTTAAAAGCATGCCATTGACTTCTGAGTAATAAAAAGGATGAGTTTGGCATGAAACTGTGGTCGAGATGAACAATGTGTGGCTGTCTTTGCAGTCTATGCTATTATCTCTTCTATTAAGTCTATCTAAACATCAAGATATTTGCATAGTTTGACTCCATTCCTCCCAAATGTCCAACAAAATCTCAAATCAGATTTGAAAAAATTCCACAATTTTCAATGGTAACATTTCTCTCTCGACATTACTCGCAATAATCCAGGTCAGGAGACCTTTTTATCCCCCTTAAATCTTACGTTCTAGAAACCTAAACCTAATTTTAAAACTTTTATTATATAACTAGTAAATAATTGCTTGCAAACCAATCTCTGCAAATGAAGTATATATATATGCATGGTTTGACATTTGAAGTATCAAGAAAATAATAAACACTAGGACTGACTATGGTTCTGAACTCGGAAGTTTCAGGAATAGTTGACCTACTCTCTGCTCAGCACATTGGCATAAAATTATATTAAATGTTTGTTAATATGTAGTAATGCATGCATGTATCGCAATCAGAATACTGGGTAATTGTGCCCTTTGGGCGATTAATTTATATTAAATTTTATTTTTATTTGAGCCAGCTGTTTATTAAAGAAGAAACCCCCTCAAAAATGTTTATTGCTCATTTAGATATAATTTTAAAATTCTCAATTTTTCTGGAAAGAGCAAATGTTTCTTTATAGACTAAAAGTATAGACTCAGAACTCCCATTAGCTCATTAAAACCTGAATCATTTGCGCAAATTCCTAAATTATATTTTTCCACAATTTTTTTTTCACTACTTTTCCAGCAAAACTAATCTTATCCATTCACCTTTTTTATTTAAAATCCACACATTACAGGTAAAAATTAATTGTAATTAATCAACACATTAATAACGACTCTTTAAGCCCAAAATTATTTTCACTGACATTTTTTTTTTCATTCAACTTTTTTCACAGTTGAGTAAATATGCCAAAAAACGACTCACACCTTTTTGCCCTGTTGGTTTAAAACCCACACATTACTTATTTAAATTTAATCAAAATTGAATGCATGATACAAATATTAGTTTAAAGAAATTTGTTAACATTTATTGAAGAAAGATAATTACTAGGTTTTAAAGAAGAAAAAATAAAGTTTTTTTTTGCGGTAACCAAACGTTTCTGCAAGGAAAATTAATTATAAGAATTATTTTGCATGAGTTCTTATACAAGGAAATCAAAAGTAAATCCATTTTCCTACAAAATTATAGTTTGGTTTAGTATTACAATAAATACTTTACATTTAATATTGTAAAGTGCAGACATAACTGTTTAAACGCAGTGTTTAAAAATGTTTTTTTGAAAGTGATTTGGTTAAACAACAAAATTTCATTAAAATGAAAAATCAAGAAAGTGTGAAAAATATAAGGAACTAGGGTACCCGCCCCCCGCGCGTTGCCGCGGGGATAGAAGTAAGTTTGATAAAATGTATTAGAAGGATTTCACCAACGCGTTACCAATCATATGTTCTTAGACACGAGACCGTCTTTTCTAAAAGTGAGTTATTTAAATGTAAACAATGCCTGCGCTTAAATCATAAATATCGGGACACGGTTTTACCTACACTACCGCATGTAAACATTGAGTGTACATTAATCCTCACCGAAATAATGTTAGAACACACTTCGGTGACCGCCCATGTGTCAGAGATGTACAGGGGCGCTCTCGGGGCCCCCACCCCCCGATTACACTACCGCATAGGCGCGGCGTACGACCCCTGGCTCCTTAAAAGTAACAGGCGCCATAGTGCCAAATAGCATCCTGTTAATAATGATGCAGATTTCGTCATTCGCTAAAGTGACACAAATGAACAGGATTTTTTTCTTTAACACGTAAAAAAATTAGTTGACGTGTTTTAAATATCAATGTGACTGATGCAATATGCTAGCGTTACTAATGATCTATTATTAGTTGCCCAGGAATATTCTCAACAACTTTCCAAAGTTTCACGGCAATGTGATGAGAGGTGTAGTAATGCATAAAGGACAAACAGACAAACAGACAGACACACACACACAAACATACATTGCTTTTTATATATATAGATAAACATAGCTACAACTAGCAATATCAGGACCAAGATTTATGATTAAAAACTTTGATTCGACAAACCAAAGATTAAATAGAAAAAATATTATTGGATGCGAAGAGCATGGTTACAGTCTTAAATAGTAAAAATTGATTCAGCACAACTGCTGTGTTTATATATAATTTATTTATTTACCACACCTCACAGGAATTGATTCATATATATTTCTCTGATTGGGTGGGGGGGGGGGGGAGGGGGAAGGAGAGCTGGTTAAAACTAAATGATGGGATGTGGGATATCTTCTTAGAATGCGAGATACAATAAGTCAATAAACAAAGTGCAAGGTGATGGTAAATTGCGACAAGGGTGTCAGAACGGCATGTCAGGTGACATTTTTGACTCGCATTTTACCCCCAACAAATTTGTAGGTTTTGTGTGGGTAAATAGCACTGGTATCTGCGCAAATTTTACAGCACAGAATTCCGACGTACTGATGCTTACACAAGCTATGATGGAGACTTTAATTATTTTAAACAATTTAGGTTAGTATTGTAATAATGTAGCCAGCCGTCGCATACGTATCTCAAATCATATAAATCTTATTATGTTCCAATTTTGAACCACAATTGAAATTTGTCGATGATTGAACACAATCTTTCTATTGTGTCAACTTAGACCACTTAACCGAGATGAGATTTTTCTCTGCTGCCAAGAAAACTATAGCAGGCGATCATATGGACAACGATGTTTAGAATTGGCATAATATTTTTAAAAATTCTAGACCCAGGTTCTAGATCAAGAAAAAAAATTTAGGGCCTACAAAACTAGTGATAGATTTACTTGTTTAGTTTATAACTTATCTACTCAAGAAAAAAAAAACCAAAAGCATGAAATGAAAAAAAAGTCTTACATTAGATTATTAAAAGAGCAGTACTATATTTTTATAAGAAAAATTATGGTTTTTTAAGTTTAGTTTACATCTGCAACGTAGATTATAAATTATGTTCTCTAAATCTAAAGTAATTAATAAGGGATAGTAATTTTTCAATTAATAATTACGCATCACTTTAATAAAGTTTAACAGTTCACCATGTTAATTACCATTTTAAATTCACAAAGAATAAATATCAGGTGCATAACAGGATGTATAGTTTTTATTCATACTTTCAGTTTCCCTCGCAATTTTCCCAAGTTTTTTCCTCTAGGGGACATATTTTTTTTTGCTCAACTGCAAAAATATCAGCAAAAATTACGGAAGGTAGCCCTCTTAGGAGTAACAGCAAAAATAAAAGTTGTGAATTTAAAATAAATTGCCAAACAAATTAAGGCATAAGAGAGTTCAATCCACAACATACGACATGACAACCACAAATTGTTCGACTCTCGACCAGTTTCATGTCAAACTCATGAGTTTTTACATTAAATGTAGGTCTATTGAAAACAATGACAACTGGGAATCAGTCTACTAGCAATAAAAACTTTGTACTTAATATTAACAGAGATGTAACCAATCTACTAAGATAAAAGCGGAATTTTTTTACATACATTTAAAGACAAATAAATTTATGCCTTAATCGATCATGTAACCACATTATTTTATAGTAAGCCTACATCAGTATTTAGCGTCAAAAAATTAAGATGTAGATCGAGTGTTTTTTTTTTAAAAATTAGTAAAAAGCTCAAAATTAAATATTGATATAAAAGTGCTGCTGGAATGTGCTCAAGATAGTCTGGCGTAATAGTCCTCACTGTCAGCGGGACCATGAAAAGTGGGTGAGGTCAAATGTATTATAACGAGAACAGCGCATTTCTCTTCACATTTCTGTGTCATACTTCTTAGACTTACAAATCAATTCGCTTTACTTTTTCGCAATGCAAAATAAAAAGAGAAACAAATAGTCTAGCTCGGAACAAAAACTTATTTTTTTAGGAAGAGGCAGACATAGATAAAAACGGGAAAGTTACCTCTCTGCGAGTGCTAGAGATAACCCTATGAAGAAGCATGTTGGAAAAGTTATATGTAAAGTGCAGCCTAGCATTCGTAAATAAATGACATTACCTTAATGAGAAGAACTTTACCCGAACCATATCACTACCATCATTAATAGCTACATAGCCATACAACTAATGACCTTAAAAAGCTTGGTCTACCGCAACACCCACCTCTCCAATAATTTTATTTTTCAGGGCTGCCTTTAACTTCTGACTAGCTTTTTGAAATTATGAAAAATAGTGTGTAAAGTTGATAGGTACACAGTGCTCATGCATGGTTACTCTTTTAATAGGCTTAAATAACATTATTTTTTATATTAATTGTAGCAGTAAGTTTAGGAAGACTAACTATTACCCATCCCCCAAATGACGTAGGTTAGTGACTCAACTGAGTGTACAGAATTCTTCTGTAAACCAGCGAAACAGTCATAAAGCAGGAGGGGAAGATGAGGCCATTTGAATGTGGGTAGTAAAACAGAAAAAATGGATCAGCTGAAAAGATTTCTAATGTTTTAGATTTTCAAAACAAGTGAGTCTAAGGAAAAATATCAATTCTTTTTAGGCTGAGATTTCCGATTTTTCTGGGTGGAAACTTTTACTCAGATGGAAAAAGCGTATTTCCTGAAAAAAAGTGGAAAAGTTAGGCCTACATATCGAAATATAATTTAGCTTTTAGTGTTTAAACACTTTAATCTCGAGAAAACAGATTCTTGAACTAGGGATCAAGTTACTAATTTATTAAAAAAAAAAGATTAGCCGACATTTTAAATTTAAAATAAAAAAAATAGATTTAAGCCCCAAGTCGTAATTTAAACAAAGTGACTACTCGGAAAAAAGATTTTTTGCTCCAACGTCTCCACTTAGTTGGCAAAAGATAGTTCTGCGCATGCGCAGTGACCTATGGCTAGGGTTATGGTTAGAGATAGGGTTAGGGCTAGGACTAGGGTTCTGCGGTTGTAAACACACACATGTGCAGTACCATCGAAAACATCGCCGCGAAGGCAAGTCGTAGTTTCTCTCCATTGTGCATGCGTATCTTTTTCCGGCTAGCATCAGCCAAATTTAAAATATAAAGTAAAGTGGCCAACAATTTTAGTTTTATTATATTAGGGCCTATTATTATAGGATCAATCTAGATCTAGAACAAGATTAAGAATGTGAAGCTTAATTTAAATTTTTAGACTAGATCTAGACTAGAGTATTCTATAGGCCTAATCTAGATCTAGATCTCTATTCTATTTCAGTTCAGTATTTCTATTTTGAATTTAATTTTGTTTTTAAATTCAGTAGGCCTAACACTAACTAGTAACTGTTGGCTTAACTTATTGGGTGTGGGGAAATTGCGAGACGCGAAAAGCGAAATGGCGAGGCGGGAAAATGCGAGAAGGTAATGCGAGACATACCTGCGGAATTAAGGGTAAATAGCGAGACACTTTTTGCGAAAAAAGTTTTTTTCTTCTTTTTTTCCATCTTTATTTATTTAAATTATTTTTTTTTTGTTTTAAAATAAACAAGCATTTAGCCATACCCTTTAACACGAGTGTTGTATGTTGTTATTTTTTATCTAGATTTTATTATTATAGATAGATACTAAGAAGATAGATAGATCTATATCTAGATCTATCTATTTAAAAATCCTAACATCGTTGCTGTACTACTGTCATCGCCCGCTCTTGTTAGCGAGAGGAAAATCCCGTCTCAGTCGGCTTTAATTTAAAAATCTAGCCCGCTCATGTTTATACAAACGTGAGCTGTGTCATTGTGAATTGGTATAATCTTGTCAGCAGGAGAGATATTTTGCAACATATATTTATGGATTTTTTTACTTGCAAAAAGTGTAAAAGTATAAACAATTCTAAAAATTGCAATTTATTTTTTTATTAAGTAATTTTAATTACAAACAAAATTTACAAACAAAATCTTCTGAAACAGTCATCAAACACACCTCGTGACACCATCTTTCACACACAGTACACCCAACCCAGTTCATTAAACTCCCATTTATAATTTTTCTTTTGCTACTTCTTCCAATCCACATTCACAACATTTCACATTCTCATCACAGTTGATCTCGTTCATCCCACAAACAACACTGGCACCCATGTTCTCATCATCATCATCCGCACGCTCAACATCTGTTTTCCGTTTTTTATAATTTGTATTTTTTATCATTTCTGTAATTTTGGCAATGTCTTGCGCATTGTTGTCACCAGCAGTTGAGTTTTTTTAAAAACATCGATATTTTCCCAAAATCTTGTCTAATTTCGGTCAAAATAGAGTATTTTAATCAATTCCTATTACAATGTATTAAAACAGTTTTCTAAAACGCGAAAAAACGTCTAAAATTCTTTTTCTAACATTGCTTTTTTATAGTGTGACTTCACATCTAACCCCCCCCCCTCCTCCCCCTCATCACACATCGTCATAAAATTACAGTACAGACCCCCCCCCCCCCTACGAGTGTGACGTCATTTATGGAAAACCCCAAATAACACCACCACCAAAACAAAAAAATTCAGATAAGTTCAACTTGGTTTTAAAAATATTTGAAGTAGGCCCATAGCTTACGATAGAGCATGAGCAACTGATAATATCGGTGACGTCACTTTATTTTGTTGTATCCAAATGATGTAGGCATTTCCTCGTGCTTAGATTTATATGGTAAAAAAGCTAGAAAAAAATCGTAGGCGGCGGCTATAATACAAAATTTCTATGCAACAATAGAAAATATGTTTGCGGCGGCAGCGGATCCGGGCACGGCGATCTTCAAAGACGGTAAATCAGGCGGCTTCGGCGTTCCACACAAAAGAAAGAAGTTGATCTATCGTCGGCGGTATTTCCGTCGGTTTTGAACAAGGTGGTATTCTAAGTCGAGACAAAAGATGGGGGGAGTTCACAAATCATCAGTATGTCTAGCGACGGAAAAATCGGAAGTTTTAACAATGTAAACGAAACGTCTTTCAAGTCTGGACCAAATACCACTGAAAATCGGGTGCGGTAAATTTTTCGCAGAAATCTTCGCATTTCAACACCACCCAAAGTAAGTATCGGCTTGTGGTAAAATGCGAGACAAAAAAGTCACGTGACCGACCGTTTTCGCGCCCTTCTCGCATTTTCCCGCCTCGCCATTTCGCTTTTCGCGTCTCGCAATTTCCCCACACCCTAACTTATTAGAATTAGATGAGGCCTAAATAAAATTATTAAATTATTAAAAGGCGAAAAAAGTAAAAGACTAACTCAACAAAGAGAGGGAGAAAATCAATGACTGGGTGGTAGAGTTAAAAATAGACTACTTTTCTAGGCTGTACATAGTAGGCCTATTGGGAAATTTTTCCTAATTATCATAGAATGATAAAATGGACCCAGATTAATCCTATAATATACCCCATTGACAAAAATATCAAATTTATCATTCTAGGCCTAATAGTTTTTTTTATATGAATTTTCAAAGTTATGTGTTTAACTTGTTATGTTTCATTGTAACCTGCATTCCAGACGTGTGATTGGCTTTAAACTTGCATACCAATGTTGCTATTAAAGATATAATGATAAAACTTTGCACATTTGTACTCAATGATATAGGCAATAAAAGTCTACAAATAAAATAAAAATTAGAAAAGAGGTAACTAGAAATAATGAAGTTAAATTAAGGGGTGTGGCACTGTTCTATAGTGACTGCCATAAGAGGATTTCCAGACTGCACAGCTAGGTTGCTATTCCATATACCATCATGAAACTTTATATGTTAGGACTAGAGCATGTAAAAAATACAATCATGCAAGTAAAATAAACATAGCTAGAGGAAAACTATAAATAGTGAACTTGAATATGGTACAGCGCAATTAGACTATGATGATTAACTACAGGCTAATATGTTGCACTTCTTTGTTGCTACTATAAAAATAAAGATTAAACTTTACATATTGATTCTGGTGTTAGTAATAAGAGTGCTAGTATACATATTGTACAGGTAATGTATAGAGTTAGAACTTACAAGTCAAATACAGCACAATATGATCAAGATACTTAACGATTTGCCATAAACATTGGATTTGTGTCCGTGTATAACATGGTAAAAATCTTATTATTAATTTAGAAAATTTTGGTTCTTGTAATGTTTCTGATGAAAAGTGTTGAGGTGTGCTAAAACTCAAAGATTGACATTTCACAGTATTCTTATTTATAAAATGTTTAGTGAAGTTGACGTATCCTTTGATAAATTCTTAAATGACATTAATTAAAGTGTTCATGTTTTCTTTCTATTATAGTTGCCTATAACTAAAACTGTAATGCAGTGCAGCTTATAAAATTGGGCATTATTATTTTTAATTTAGGCCCTTTATAGTACTTTATAGATCTAGATACTACAGATAGGCCTGTCAGTATTTACATTAAGGCCTAATAGTTTATATATATATATATATATATATATATATATATATATATATATATATATATATATATTATTACACATCTCTAGACCCATTATTGTTTTAGTGTTTTCATTTCCATTTAGATCTAGATTCTATTTTTTTTTTAAACTGTTTACAATAAATATAGATTTTTTCTACTTGAAAATGCCTTTATAATCTATTTATCTGCAATTCGTTAATGCTAGTTTGCTAGATCTAGTTAACCTGGTATTAAGAAGGTTAATTTAAAATTTTATAATTTATTTAGGCAGCAATTAGGCCTAATTACATTCTTTCCATTTTAATCTAATAATTTAGATCTACAGTATATTTATTTTAAAGCCCATTTTATTGTAACAGTCCATTTAAAAACAAACAGCTATTAAAAAACATCATATGCGCATATCTATTAATATCTCGTAACCCGGCCGCCATTATGAAATTACGCACGCTTTCTCGTTCCTACCCCTCCGAGTTTTATCGCGCTACTCCTCATTGGCCCGTGCTTAAAAACCCTTCAAATCGACATTTCTATTTATCCAAATGGTTGGCATGCTATTTAAGCCTATTTTCATGCAACTTAAAGGATTATTTATATCTGAAATTTAGTTGTCAATGCGCCAGTTCGGTAGCGTCGGCATTTCGACAAATATTTGCTATTATCGGTGATCGCTTTCGGTATCGGACAATGTAAAACGGGAGCTAATTCATTTATTAGTATGTATAAAAGATGAAATTCAACTCAAATATTCACATCGAATACATTTTATTCTTCGATTCCGATGGCGAGAATTAACATGTTAAAAAATGGCGAATTTCAACAAGTACGATGAAAAAGTCAGGATGTGGTCGTACCGAATCGAAACAGCGGAAGTCGAAATGCCTATGTACATAGTCTACTTACTCACAGTTGAGTGAGTAGTAGTAGGCCTGAAATGATCATATTTTAGTTTTTAGTAATTTTACTCCATGTTTCAAATTCAAAAGATGCAAACCTGGCTTGGCAGTCAAAATAAGCCCCTAACCCTCTTCAAGATCTAATTTTAGTTTTGGAGTAGGCCTTCTCTCGTTGTCTACGAATGTTTCTTTTGGCTCTTCTTTGTCAACTTCTTTGTGCAAGATTTTCAAATGTAAACAAATTTTAAATCAAACTCAAACAATAACAAAAATAACGAAAACCTGGAACGGAAAATATAAGATGAAAATTAAAATAATAAATTATTGAGGACAACAGCAAAATATAAAATACTAAACTTTAAACAATGTTTAAGCGAAATATACCTCTACAGATCTAATTATTTTTTTTTTAGATATAGAATCTATACAATAATAACTTAATAATCCCAAGCTCCAATTATTTATATTTTTTAACCTTATATAAAACTTTTTATTAGCAGCATCGAACCGGGGAGGGGTGCGGTCCTCAAGGGGTGACAGCATTAAATTAACCCTAATAGATCTACATCTAAAATGAATCTAGATCTATAAACTGCTAAGAAAATAGTTTCTAGATCACTGCATATAGACTCTAGAATTTTTGTTGACGCCTTACTGAAAAGTAATAATATCAAAATTCGCTGTAAAAATTGTTTTATCCATGTAAAATAATAGGGCGCGGGAAACAACAAACAGAAATTTCAAAAGTGTTGGAGGGGGTATGGGCATGGGGTAGTTAACTCACCGGGCTGTACACGATTTGGTGACGCCATTGCCTTTAATAATAATAATTAAAGTCTTGCATAAAATAATAAATAATACAGGCTCTACATACATAATTTCTAACAATGTTTTAAAATAAAATGTATTTTAACTGCCATATTATATTGGTTTAAAAGCTACTAAAAGCATAGCCCGTATGGCTATACTACTATATATTCAGAAGTAGGCCTAAACATTTTAATTCTGTTGGCCTATGGGCAGTAGAGTAAAAATACATTTTTTTAGCGCAATTTCCATTCTGGAGAATTGCGTTTATTAACTCGTCATTTCTGGGAATGGATGGATGAATGGATGGATGAATGTATGAATGTATGGATGAATGTGTGTCCGGGCTTTAAGTCGTATCTCCTCCTCAACGAAGCAATATCGATGACTAGTTCCAAAGCAATTATGTTAAGCTAGTTACGAGGATGAACATAGGCCATAAAAATTACGGGTTTCTTTCATGGATTTCCCGGAAAAGCCAAAAAACCTCGAAAAAATGCAGTTTTTGGCCCATATCTCGGAAACCAGACCACTAAGCGACTTGAAACATGTACCAATCGATTCCTGCCATAATTTAGAACAATATTGCCGAAGAAAGTTTTCAAAAATATCCTTTCGTTCGGTCACAAAAATTTTTTTGAATTAATTAAAATTTGGACCGAATTAGTAGGCATTTTTTCCAACCACACCACACGCGTCATCACGTTCAATAGCTGCGCCATCGCGTTCCATGGCTGCGCCATCACGTTCAGTAGGCGCGCAATGGTTTTTAGTCATGTAACTCTATTGTAAATAAAACATGTAAAATACTGAAAAAAATTAATCAAAAACGTTTTAATAACTAACCAATGGTTTTACTAACCCTGCTCTTGATTACGCTACGACAGAGCTATTTTTAGATAACATAAGGAAATTGCGCTAAAATTGTCACTAGACATTTTAATTACCTTGTTTTAAATATTTAAAGGAAAAAAAAGATCTAGAGATATTCATTTGATTTTTATAATAATTTCATTTAGGCTGTATGTAAATCTTTACAATGTGATTTATTATCTATTTTTTCAAGCACTGCGGTCTACAAAGGTTTCCACGGACTGAGTAAAGAAGTCTAACAAAAACAATTCAAAATCACTGACAACTTTTAACATATCATATAAACTTTCCAATTTTGGACTGGATTATGAAATATAAGGTCGAAAAGAAAAAACATTAGCTCGGGGTATGGGCAAGTGAATGACTTCGAGAAACTTCAGTCTTCATGGTCTTCTGTAAACAATAAATCGTCATCGAAGATCACACATTGTCCGCACTCCAAGAGTTCTGCCCCTCTATGAGACAATGGTCGATAATTCTCTTTTAAAAATCTGTTTCAATATAACCAATACTGTTTTCTCGATTGTCTTCTGGCTGGGATGTAAGCGTTTTTAATTCATTAAAAAAAAGAACAGAAAAAACATTGTGACTGGAATAAAGCCTATCAAGATATGATCAACACACGGAAAGAACAGGCGACAAAACATGAAAACGTACACGATCACCGTACAAAATACGAGAACTTAATTACAGCTATAATACAAATCTCAAAAGAGAAAATTGAAACAAAAACGGAATTTTAATTTTAATTTCAGCTTAGTTTTTATTTTTCTTACTGTAGGCATATATTGACTTTTTATTATTGCTTTAAAACATAGTTGTAGTCTTTTGATGTTTATACCGTTCACCTGTAAGTTTAATTAGGATTCGAGTTACAATCGTTTCAATGCACTTTAGCATACTGGATCATTTTTTTTATTCGTTTACTTTTTAACAATACTGTTTCACATCTTTCTTTGTTACGTATAATATTCATCATTTTACTTTTCACCTACGTCAACACAGTGTAGAACTGTCATCAACTTTTTAAATAATTGAAACTATGTCTTATTTTTTTTAAATGTATTTTTGTTTGGGGGATATGGGGAGGTAGCAAAATCTGGAGCCTGCTCACGCGATAAAATTTACATATACGTCACATCTGCTAAGAGCACACGTGCTTCACCTAGGGGAGCGGCTACTACCTTAGCTAAAAAAAATTAAGCCTTTGAATTACAAATTACAAATAAAAATAAATTTTAAAAAACTTTTTAGTATTGTTTATTCACGAGGATTGTCACACCTTGAGGATTCTTAAATAGCGGGGGGGGGGGGGGGGGGGGGGGGGGGCGAAACACATGCGTGACGTGTTTTCAATTGATTTCCCCCTCGCACAGGTCGCCATGCTAGGGACCGGCTCCGCGAAGGGGAAGATGAGGCGGATGAATACATTTCCCATTGATTACAGGCCCTGCATCTGTTACGCTGTGCACACGCCTAGTTTGGAAAACACGCTTATTTCAACTGCACAATTGGCGCTTTACCTTAGACAATACCCTTATAGTCTTGGGTTAGGACGAATTCATGTTGAACTGGGATTGGCGTTCGACCCGGCCCACTGTCCAGTGTTTGGGAATATGGCCCATATTTATGGACTCGTTTCGTCCAAAAGGCCGATTGTTATTGGGGGGGGGGGGGAGGGGGGATTAGAGCCATATTTATCTGACGACAATAAATAATTACAAAATGCACTACATATTTATGGTTTATCGAGTTAAGTCGATTTCTACAAATCGAAAAAAAATCACGTGTCACATATGCAGGACCTATTTTTTACAAACTATATTCGACATTATTATGTGGGATATGGTCAGTCAAATGTGGGAGGTAAAGGGGAGGTACCAGAAACTATAACATGGTTGGCTTATTTTAAGAAGGGGCGGGTCCTTCTTTTGGTGACAAAAAATGAATGAAATTTGAATAAAATAAACGTCATTTATGGGTACCTTTTTTTTTAAAGTAGCAGAAAGGTTTTTGACGACACGATAATTACTTAAACTGTATTAAACATACTTGGGGCTTTAAAACACACATCGTTCTATTTAGGCCTATAATAGCCTACCATGGGATAAGTTACAAATTTATCTTAGACGTATTCAAATTGTTGGCTAAATAATGTTGTATCAATATAGAAATAAAACCAAAGCCTAGAGTGAAGGGGGAGCAGGGGAGGGTGTTGGAGCAAGACGACATCAGGGGCTGTGGGAGGATCGAACGTTTTAGTTTCTTCCATTTATTTATAGTTATTGGTGTTTACATAATAGACTACATATATAGTTCGTAGTGTTTACAAAATAAGTGTAGTTAGATGTATTTACATAATATACCTAATTTACCTAACTAACACATTCAGATAGTGGTTTTTATATGATACATAACGGTGGTATTTACATAATGCATAATTAGTGGGATTTACAAGGCACATATTTGAAACACGTACTTAAACTCTAAAGGCTTACGTTATATAATGTTACTCAGTCGTAGCCTACCCCAACTTAAAGCGTAATGACACGTTTACCTAAACTTGACATCAGTGTTTCTTTTAGGCATATCTTGTTTTACCCGAGTGTGTGTGCCTGCCCCCCCCCCCCCCCCCCCCCCGAAAAAAATTTCAAGGGCTCCCCCCCCCCCCGTCGGAGAAAAAAGTCTAAAAGAAACACTGCCTAGCTTAAAGTAAACCTATAACGTAGATCCTATGTATGAATCGCTCTATATTTTTTTTCTCGCCTACGTCTACGTTTATCCACATTATTTTAAAGTTATTAAAAAAAGAAAAAAAAAGCAACCAATTGTATACACTTGAATTTGAATCATTCTTAGAAACCATATTGTTACATACTTAGAGCATTTTACTCATTTATAATTCACGATGTTCACTTTTTTTATCATCCATCAGATTCGTGTTATTGTTGTAAAATGATCACAAACAAGTTGTAACTAAAAATGTAAACAAAATTAAAATTTGTAAAAAAAAGTTTGATTCGTAACATAACAAATTGAACCTGTAGATTAATCTTGTTTTTTATGAGGTAGGGGTAAAGTATAATGAATTAAGATTTTATAGGGGAAAGGTATAATTATTTAAGATTTTATAGGGGAAAGGTATAATGGTTTAAGATTTTGTAGGGGAAAGATATAATGATTTAAGTTTTAACAGAAAGTTTGCAAAATACCCAGCGTTAATAGGTACTGGGCATGACTTTGAGGCAAGGTGTAAATTAATACTGAGTATTGTGATGTGCACGTAAATAATATATATCTATCGCTAACCTACTTGAAATTTAAATGTACATTAAGAAAACAAAACGTATTTTTTTTTATCCTACAACATCACTGGGATTAATAATTTAATGCCCTGTTGGTCTTTTATAATGAATAAATCACACGATTTCTCTTTCCATCGTTAAAGTTTTTTAAAGTGGGCTATTCAAATATGGATACTTTAGGATAACCTTCTAAATTTAGATCCAGCTTCCTCTACATATGACCCCCCCCCCCCCCCACCCTTTAGTTTACAATATTCACCATTGTTTCGTATGTTACATCCTCGATGGATAAGGAAACAAACCTTGATGTATATGTCACATCCCTAGTATATACGATACTGAGCAATCTATGTGTATATGTACATAATACTATAATTTATGCTCTGCATAAATTTTTAATACGCTCTTCAGACGAACTTGTAACATAGCATTTTAGTGTTGCACGTAGCAAGAAACACATTATTTTGTATGGCACTACGCAATCTATGTATATATGTAAGTAATACAACAATTTGTGCTCTGCATAAATATCTTGCTTAAGAGATGGGGACCACTGTAACATAACATTTCAGTGTTGTTGTATGTAATTAGAAATGCACATGAAATTGTATGATACACTCTTAGGTAGTACGGCATTGCGCAATATGTGTATATATGTATATAATACAATAATTTGTGCTCCGCATAAATTTCTTGACATTTGAATACAATTTTGTAACATAACATTTCAGTGTTGTACGTAGTTAGAAATAGACATAAAAATTGTATGATACACTCTTAGTAAGACACTAAGCAATCTGTGTGTATTTGTATATTTATGTATATAATTCCACAATTTATGCTCTGCTTACATTTCTTACAAAAGCCGATACAGACTTGTAATATAACATTTCAGTGTTGTACTGATTTCTTTTTCACAACATAAGAATAGTTTTTCTTGTATGCAATTCTACAATAGTGGAATGTGTGATGCTTTACATTAGGTTATTATTGTTGCACATGTACTTTAGTATTTTGCACCTTTAGTCTAGTGTAGAGCACCTTTAGTCTAGTCTAGAGCACCTTTAGTCTGGAGCAGCGTTAGTCTAGTCTAGAGCACCTTTAGTCTGGAGCAGCGTTAGTCTAGTCTAGAGTACCTTTAGTCTAGAGCAGCGTTAGTCTAGTCTAGAGCACCTTTACTCTAGTGTAGAGCACCTTAAGGTTAGTGCATAGCTATTTTATCAGTGTAGATATGTACATAATACCAACATTTATGCTCGCATAAATTCGCCGGCTGAACTATTTAACTTGTAACATAAAATCTTAGTGTTGTTCTATGTGGTACTTTTATTTTACTATTCACAAGTGCAGCGAGTCATAATCACTTTGACTTAGGGGTCATCCATAAATGACGTCACGCTTTTTTTGACGATTTTTACCGCCCCCCTCCCTTCCGTCACAAGTCGTCACAAAAAGCCAGACCCCCCCCCCTAAAATGACGTCACACCTCAACCTACAACCCCCTTCAATATTGCAGTTGATTTTTTTTAAAACACCAATATTTTTTCCAAAATCTTGTCTAAACTATTACAATTTATTAAAACAGTTATCTAAAACGCGAAATAACGTCTAAAATTCGTTTTCTAACATTGCTTTTTTATAATGCAAAAATGTGACGTCGCAACATCTGAACCACCCCCCCTCCTCCCCCTCATCACACATCGTCACAAAATTACGGACCCCCCCTCCCCCTACGAGTGTGACGTCATTTATGGATGACCCCTTAGTACACAACACCCAAAGTTTAGTTTGGTGCACAGTTGTTATAGATTGTAGCCTCTTTGTTAACCATGTCGAACCCATCGTTTACTATGAGGCGCCCTTTGTTTAGTACGAAAACTAGCACTAAATTTACGCTTTCCGTCCATACAATCCAAAACGATACAGGTGAAGTAGAGCTCACCTGCATCGTGACGTCGACTTTAGGTTTCCCTAACATGAGCCAGGTACCCACCAGAGCTGAGTGAACTCATAACGTTATTCGGACTCGAACCGGGATCCACATTCGAGATTTTAGGGTTAGCAGTCGTGCGCTCTACCACCTGAACCATACCGTCCCATACGAAATCTAGTAGTCCTAATCCATTGGACGCATCATAATAATTGATGGGCGCATAAATTATCCGCAGCAATACAACTGTAACATACGATTTTAAATGTTATATTGAAATCTGTCTCACATGTTTATACTAAGCACTAATATTTGTAAATAGGGCACCAATTCCTTAGTAATGATACACCTTGTAATACATGAATATATGTACATAGTTAATTAATTTATCTTCACATAAATTAACTGTAGCAAGTATGAGGACAAACATTATGTAACTTGAAATCTCAATGTTGTACGTTTTGCTGTTATTGATCCGCATAAAGCACATTTTTTTGGGACATAGCATTTTTTAAATTTTTTTATTATTAATCTTGGCGCACTACTTCTTTAGTTTTGTGCGTATTAAGATTAATATCGGACAGTCAAGCTTCCTACTGTATATAAACTTGTACTTTTAGCGTCATACGATACTATGTAAATAATTAGTTTATAACTGATGTAATAATTCATTTCTGCCTTTGTCATAACCCCCCCCCGTCCATTTTAGTTTGGTCCACCCCAGTTTAACTTGGTCCACCCCAGATTAGTTCGGTTTCCACCCCCTCCGCCCCCTGTTTAGTTGGGTCCACCCCCAGTTTAGTTTGCCACCTCTCCTAGTTTAGTTTGGTTCACCAAAAGTTTAGTTTGGTCCCCTCACTCAATTTAGTTAGGTCCACCCCAGATTAGTTCGGTCTCCACCCCCCCCCCCGCCCCTCCTTGTTTAGTTTGGTCCACCCACTGTTATTTTGATCCATCCCCCATCCCAGTTTAGTTTGGTCCCCCCCCCCCTCCCAGTTTATTTTGGTCCACCCCCAATTTAGTTTGGTCCACCTCCAGTTTTGGTTGGTCCACCCCAGTTAGTTTGGTCCAACCAAAGTTAGTTTGGTCCAACCCCAGTTTTGGTTGGTCCAACCCCAGTTTTGGTTGGTCCACCCCAGTTAGTTTGGTCCAACCAAAGTTAGTTTGGTCCACCCCAGTTTAGTTTGGTCCACCCCAGTTAGTTTGGTCTACCCCAGTTAGTTTGGTCCAACCAAAGTTAGTTTGGTCCAACCCCAGTTTTGGTTGGTCCAACCCCAGTTTTGGTTGGTCCACCCCAGTTAGTTTGGTCCAACCAAAGTTAGTTTGGTCCACCCCAGTTTAGTTTGGTCCACCCCAGTTAGTTTGGTCTACCCCAGTTTAGTTTGATCCAACCCAGATTAGTTTGGTACACCCTAGTTAGTTTGGTCACCAGTATAGCAACCCTAGCTTAGTATATAGCAACCCGAGCTTGGTATATAGCAACCCTAGCTTAGTATATAGCAACCCGAGCTTGTATATAGCAACCCTAGCTTAGTATATAGCAACCCGAGCTTGGTATATAGCAACCCTAGCTAAGTATATAGCAACCCTAGCTAAATATATAGCGACCCGAGCTTGGTATATAGCAACCCTAGCTTAGTATATACAACCCTAGCTTGGTATATAGCAACCCTAGCTAAGTATATAGCAACCCGAGCTTGGTATATAGCAACCCTAGCTTGGTATATAGCAACCCTAGCTAAGTATAGAGCAACCCTAGCTTAGTATATAGCAACCCTAGCTTAGTATATAGCAACCCTAGCTAAGTATATAGCAACCCGAGCTTGGTATATAGCAACCCTAGCTTAGTATATAGCAACCCGAACTTGGTATATAGCAACCCTAGCTTAGTATATAGCAACCCGAGCTTGGTATATAGCAACCCTAGCTTAGTATATAGCAACCCGAGCTTGGTATATAGCAACCCGAGCTTAGTATATAGCAACCCTAGCTTAGTATATAGCAACCCGAGCGTGGCATATAGCAACCCTAGCTTAGTATAGAGCAGTAGTTAACGCAGAGCCCGCTACTTTAGCATAGAGTACCCCAGATGAAAAGACATCACCTATTGCTTGACATTGATCTCCCCTAGTTTTTAACACATTTTTATTCGTATATATATGTACATATAACATTAATTTACCATCGCGTAAATTAACCTCAGCAACTTAAATAGCACATTCTTGTAAAATAGCAAAGACGTTGTATTTAAATGTTAGTATTTTTATGTTCACCTTTGTAGTGAGTAACAACTTCACACGAGTAAATCACATTTTTATAAGGGGTAACCCTTTTAGCTTGGAGCACCTACTAGTACATGTAAATCTATTAGTGTACATATCAAAATAATTTATGCTCGCATAAATTAACGTCAATTGTATAACAGCTATTTTGTAACATAAAATTTTCAGTGTTGTGTTTAAATATTATACGCTTGTATATTGAAAGCTAATGTGTCTCGCAATATTATATTAATTTAATGAATTGATATACATAGTATATTGTACATGTAAAACTATTAGTGTAAATATCAAAATCAAATATCAAAATAATTTATGCTCGCATAAATTTACAAAAGCTTCTAACTGACAATTGTAACATAGCATTTTAATGTTTTGTTTAGTGTTTTATTCAATACATTGACAGACAGCGCCCATAGTTTAGTTTAGGGCAGTCCTAGCTTAGCATGGAAAATAAAAATCTAGCTTTGTAAAGAACACTACTGGTTAGGAAAATAGCAAGCATAGCTTAGTATAAAGAATCCCTAGATAACAATAGAAAAAAAAACCCTAGCTTAGTAAAGAGCACTTCTGGTTCAGTATATCAAAAAACATAGCTTAGAACACTCGTGATTTAGAAAATATCAACCCTAGCCTAGTATATATGCCCACGAGCTTAATATACAGCAACCCCAGCTTAGTATAAAGCAGTCTTAGCCAGAGGCGTAGCGAGGGGGGGGGGGTGGACACATATCCCCGGGCGCTGACCTTAGGGGGTGACAAAATGGGTTGAAAAAATAAATAGAAGGGACGAGGGGGTGCAAATCGAAAGTTTGAGGGGGGGGGGGGATCGAAATCTTGAGGGGGGGGGGGGGAGGGTGCAAATCGAAAGTTTGAGGGAGGTGGGGGTGCAAATCGAAAGTTTGTCCCCGGGCGCCGGGAAGGGTCGCTACGCCTCTGGTCTTAGCTTAATACATAGCCCGCTACTTTAGCATAGAGCACCCCAGCTTAAAAGACATTGCTTGACATTGATTCCCCTAGTTTTAACACCTATTTATTCGTGTATATATGTACATATAACATTAATACAACAATTTATGCTCGCATAAATTAACCATAGCTTGGGGCACAATTGTAACATAGCATTTTAGTGTTTTGTTAGGTGTTTTGTTGAGTGTTTGTTCAATACCTTGACACAAAGCACTGGAAACCCAAAACCCATAGTTTAGTCTGGAACACCCTTAGTGTAATTATGTACACCCTTAGTTAATTATGAACACCCTTAGTTTAATTATGAACACCCTTAGTGTAATTATTAACAACCTTAGTTTATTATGAACACCCTTAGTTTAATTATGAACACCCTTAATGTAATTATAAACAACCTTAGTTTAGCATGGATAACCTTAATTGCAGTGTAGAATACATAGTGGAACACCCTCAGTTTAGCAAACTTTGTGTAATATTAAAAGTCGGCGTTGTAATAAAGTTTTTTTTATATATATACTCACAGTAAAGTTAATCAACAATAGCTAAACATCAACTAACCCCAGTTAGTCGTAAGCTACATATTATAAGCACACATGTTAAAAACATAATATATTCTCGGTAACAAAAAAAAAAAAGGCGAAAAAGAGTGTATTTTATTTTTTTAATTTAAATTTTGATAAAATATAAAAGCCCTCAAAGGAGCGTTTTGCTACTTTACAACATTGGGTTAGAGTTTAAAGGACGACATATTAGTATTCAACTTAGTTATCCTTGTACCTATATATTCAAAATGCAATCATATACACCGGCATACATTTTTTTATTTCACGATCAACTAAAATTGTAACATACAATTTCAATATTTAGATTGAAAGCTTTTGTCTATGTTGTACACTTTTTGCACTTAAAAGCACTTTGAAACATTGTGTACATAATGTAAAAAAAAATTGTGTATGGCTACATACACTTACTTTGCAAACGATAGTAACTTGTAACATATACATTTAAATGTTGTTAGTAAATGTTCAATAAATTATTTTCCATTTCCACCAGTGGCATTACTCTAATGACATTCATATACAACCAGCTAAAATGTAACATAACAAATCAAATTTCACTTAAATGTTGATGTGAAGCACATTTAGTATAAAAATAATCCGTGTATATAATCATGTAGTATAGTAATCATTTGGGAAAGTAAAAAGAGTGCAATTGTAACATAAGATTGTTGTTTAGTATTTGAATGCACATGTACAGCGTGTCTCAAGATTATACAAAGCACATGTAGATTAGATTAAAGAGTAAATAAACACGTAAAAATTCATATGTAAATATGCAGGACACCAATATTTGTGATGCATTCTCAAATTATTTTGGTCCATCTTTAGGTTTTGTTTAGCCCATTCTTAAGGTTAGATAAATCTATCTTTACTTTAGTTCGGTCCAGACCCTAGTTCAGTTTCGTCCACTCCAATTTAGTCGTTCCTCCCCCCCCCCCAACCCCATGTTTAGTTTGGCCCCCCGCCTTCCAGTTTAGTTTGGTCCACCCCAGTTTAGTTTGCCCCCCGCCAACTGCAGTTTAGTTTGGTCCATCCCAGTTTTGGTTGGTCCACCCCCAGTTTAGTTATAATATATATATATATATATATATATATATATATATATATATATATATATATATATATATATATATATATATATATATATATATATATATATATATATTACATTTTTTATCCTCGCATACGTTAACCGTAGCAATGACTCACATTATGTAACTGAAATCGACATTCTTTGTATATAGCACCCTTTTAATTTTGGCACACTACTTCTTTTGTTGTGTGCTATCAAGATTAAAATCAGGCGTTCAAGCTTCCTATTGTATATAATCTAGTACTTTTTGCGTTCTATGATACTATGTAAATAATTAGTTTATAACTTTGCGATGTAATACATAATTTCTGCTCATGTAACCTATCTAATGTAAATCCAAACAGAAAATAAATTTGTAAATTGAAATTAATGTTAAAACCAGCGAAGGTAACATACAGTTTTCTTTTTGTACTTAAACTTAATATCTTACAGGGCAACCTTAGATTAGTAGTTATATACGAAATCTAGTTCTTAAGTGGTATATCAAGTTTAGTATCCATTCTTTAGTATCAAACATCCCTAGCTTAGCATAGACCGTCACTAGATCAGTGTAGAACATTCCTACTTGAGTATAGATACAAAAACCCTAGCTAACTAAAGAATATAAAGTGTTTAGTAGATTGCTATCCTAGCTTAGTATATAGCAACCCTAGCTTAGTATATAAAGCAACACTAGCTTAGGATAGAGATCTGTACTTACTTTAGCATAAAGCACCCCAGTTTAAAAGACAGCGCCCATAGTTTAGTTTAGGGCAGTCCTAGCTTAGCATAGAAAATAAAAACCTAGCTTTGTTATGAACACTCCTGGTTTAGTATAGAAAAAAAAAAACCTAGCCTAGAACACCCCTGATTTAGAACTTATCAACCTTAGCCTAGTATATAGCCCCCCGAGCTATATAGCAACCCTAGCTTAGTATAGAGTAGTCTTAGCTTAAATACAGAGCCCGCTACTCAGAGGCGTAGCGAGGGGGGCGGGGCGGGGGGGTACATGTGTCCCTGGGCGCAGACCTTATGGGGCACCAAAATTGGTTGGAAAAACAAATTAAAATCTCTTTTTAGCTGCATTTTTCCTTTATAAATATAAAAAAAAATATGAGAGGGGGGGGGAGGTGTGTGAAATTTTGAAAGTTTGAGGGGGTTGCAAAATCGAAAATTGAAAGGTTAATCCCGAGGAGGGCGCCAAATTGAAAGTTTGTCCCCGGGCGCCCGGAAGGGTCTCTACGCATCTGCCGCTACTTTATCATAGAGTACCCCAGCTGAAAAGACATCACCTATTGCTTGACATTGATCTCCCCTAGTTTTAACACCTATTTATTCGTGTATATATGTACATATAACATTAATACAACAATTTATGCTCGCATAAATTAAAACAAAAAGCTTGTGGCACAATTGTAACATACCATTTTAGTGTTTTGTTAGTTGTTTTGTTTAGTGTTTTTTCAATACCTTGACACAAATCACTGAAAACCCATAGTTTAGTCTGGAACACCCTTGGTGTAATTATGTACACCCCACAATAACACTTATAATATTCTCAACGTACGCTAAACACACTTTTTGCACTTAAAAGCACTTTTAAACAGTGTGTACATAATGTAAAAGAAATGTGTATGGCTACATACACTTACGTTGCAAACGATAGTAACTTGTAACATATACATTTAAATGTTGTTAATAAATGTTCAATAAATTATTTTCTATAATTTCCACCAGTGGCATTACTCTAATGACACTCATATACAAGCTGCTAAAATGTAACATAAATCAAATTTCACTTAAAAGTTCATGTGAAGCACCTTTAGTATAAAGATAATCCATGTATATAAGCTTGTAGTATAGTGATCATTTGGGAAAGTAAAATGTAAAATAAAATTGTAGTGTAGTAGTATTTGGATGCATATGTACAGCTTGTCTCATGATTACACAAAGCACCTGTAGATAAGTTAAAAGGGTCACTAAACAAGTAATAATTCATGTATAAATTCATGATACCAACATTATTGATGCGTTCTCGGTTTAGTTTGGTCCATTTCGAACATAGTATGATCCACCCACAAGATTTGTTTTTCGACATCTCTGTTTAATAAACTCCACCCCCAGTTTAATTCAGTCCAGCTCCTGTTCAATTAGCTCAACCACCCTTTTGTTAGCTCCACCCTAGTTTAGTTAACTCTAACCCCAGTTTAGTTAGCTCCACCCCCAGTTTAGTTAGCTCCACCCCCAGGTTAGTTTGGTCCACCCCAGTTTAGTTGGCTTTATTTCCCCGCCCCTTTTAATTTGCTATATCCACAGTTTAGTTTGCTCCACCCCTAATTTAGTTTGTTCCACCCCAGGTTAGTTAGCTCCACCCTCAATTTAATTTGGTCCAACTCCTGTTTAAATAGCTCAACCACCCTTTATTTAGATCCACCCAAGTTTAGTTAAGTCTATCCCCAGTTTAGTTAGTTCTACCTCTAATTTAGTTTGGTCCATCCCGAGGTCAGTTAGCTCTACCCCTAGTTTAATTTGTTCCACCCAAGGTTAGTTAGCCCCACCCCCACTCCATTTAATTTGTTCCACCTCAGGTTACTTCGCCCCAGCAAGAGATTAATTTGTTCCGCCCCAGGTTAGTTAGCTCCACCCCCAGGTTAGTTTGTACCACCCCAGGTTAGTTAGCTCCACCCCCAGGTTAGTTTGTACCACCCCAGGTTAGTTAGCTCCAACTCCAGGTTAGTTTGTTCCACCCCAGGTTAGTTAGCTCCACCCCCAGGTTAGTTTGTACCACCCCAGGTTAGTTAGCTCCAACTCCAGGTTAGTTTGTTCCACCCCAGGTTAGTTAGCTCCACCCCCAGGTTAGTTTGGTCCACCCCAGGTTAGTTAGCTCCACCCCCAGGTTAGTTTGTTCCACCCCAGGTTAGTTAGCTCCACCCCCAGGTTAGTTTGGTCCACCCCAGGTTAGTTAGCTCCACCCCAGGTTAGTTAGCTTCACCCCCAGGTTAGCTTGTTCCTCCCCAGGTTAGTTAGCTCCACCCCTAGTTTAGTTTGTTCCACCCCAGGTTAGTTAGCTCCACCCCCAGGTTAAACTTTTGATCGCAAAAGTGTGCTACATCTGCTTAAATGTAACATAGCTATTCAAATTTCTTATAAAGTTTATGTAGAGCCAGAGTTTCTTCCAGGTATCTCTTCGGGGGGGGGGGGGGGGGGGGAGTCTATCGCCCCCCCCCCCCGAACGAGATGGAATTTATATAGTAAACATACACTTTTACTAGTGTCCGCCCCCCCCCCCTCCCCCGAAAAATGTTGTCCGCCCCCCCCATCCCGAAAATCTCAAGTGCCCCCCCCCCCCCCAGGAGAAAAAAAAGTCTGGAAGAAACACTGTGTAGAGCGTCTTTAGAATAACGATAAAATACATGCATATAAGATTGTAATATAATAATGATCATTAGGGGCAAAAAGTCTGCAATTGTAACATAAGATTGTAACATAAGACTGTAGTGTAGTATTTGGATGAAAATGTACAGTTTTTCTTCTGATTACACATTGCACTAGTAGATTAGATTAAAGGGTCACTAAACACGTAATAATTCATGTGTAAATATGCAATATACCAACATTTGTAGTGCATTCACAGTTTAGTTTGGCCCAACCCCTATTTAGTTAATCCCTCCCCCCATTTAAGTTTAGTTTGATTTACCCCCACTTTAGTTTGGTCCACCCCGAAGTAAGTTACCTGTCCCCCTAGTAAAGCCTGCCCCACCCCATTTAGTTACTCCCCCACCCCAGTTTAGTTTGGTCCACCCCCCCCCCCCAATTAGTTACCCTTCAGTTTAGTTTGGTCCACAACTAATTTAATTACCTCCCCCAAATTTTTGTTTGGTTCACCCCTCCCCCCATTTAATTGTCCTCTTCCCCTAGATTAGTTTGGTCCACCCCCAATTTTGTTACCCCCCCCCCCCCCCCCGCCCCTCCTAGTTTAGTTTGTTCCGTCCCCAGTTTAGATTGCTAGTTAGCCCGCATTCAGTTTAGTTTGATTTTCCAGTCAGTTTACTATGGTCTCCTAATAAGTTTAGCTTAGCCACTACCAAGTTTAGTTTATTTTGGGGTTTTCCTTGTTCTGGCAATTACATAATATTCAACTTTCACGACTGAAAACATTTTAGTAGCTTGTTGGAAAAAAAAAGACTTCATTAATTCTGGCAATATCCCCCATCCTCGAACATTAAACAAGTTAAGGTCTAACATTCTCTAAAGTGAAGCACAACATTAATATATACTACAATATTCAGGTTTACTTTTCTTACCTCCTACCGAATGCCGAGTACTGAATAAAGCTGGGTGAATGCATAATGTTTTATTTGTAAAAGGGATTTCGTAAATGCAGAGTAGTCGCTCGAATTTCCCATACTAAAAACATCAAGTTTACATTTTAGCTCGTCGTGAAAGCTCATCAAAAACGATTTATCTATGTATTTTTAGTTAAATCCATTTCATATTTTTACTTTATATGTGCACCCGGGCTTAATTTTTATATTGTGTGTAGGTGTAGGCAAAATAAAATCACTATCAAGAAAAAAAAAACAATATTACTATTGTATGATTTGTCTATGTAAAACCGTATTTATGTTTGTTTTGAATTTTACTAAATCAAGTATTTATCGGACCTTGGGATCAGCTGAGTATTTGAAGTAGAGTTCATGTGTTAAAACTACATCAGTTGATATACCATTTATTTCCTGATTGTCTTAGAACCAAGTGTACGCTCCTGACCTCGAGAATCGTGGCTTTTCATCATGTTTCGGGCTGTGCACGCTATCGACTAACCACCCCACCCCATTGGTAGATTTTCCTAAAGACGCAGATTTCTAATCGGAATGAGCAATCAGACCAAATGACATTTCTATTGGATTTGTTTTTTTCGACTTGCCCTTTTGCTATTGATCTGATCTTTCGCTGACATCGGTTCAGATCGTGGTAGGAACGGTGTAGAAACATTGATTAAAAGGAGCTGCCCTTTAGATTTACCGTTGTTTGTTACGTGTCAGAAGTCGGGAGTTTTGCCAATACTTAAAATAGATCTCAAGCCACTGATTATACAATTACTGCAGCCGGAAGTCGATGCTAATAAATCTTAGTACTAATAAACCTGTAGCAAGGTTGTCGCAACAAGAAACCTACCTCACAAAAAATCTACATCACCAAAAATCTACCTCACCAAGAATCGAACTCGTCAAAAATTTACCTCACCAAGAATCTATCTCACCAAGAATCGAACTCACAAAAAATTTCCCTCACCAAGAATCTACCTGACCAAAAATTTACCTCACCAAGAATCTACCTCATCAAAAATCTACCTCACCACGAATCTACCTCACCAAAAATCTACCTCACCAAATATTTCCCTCATTAAGAATCTACCTCACCAAAAATCTATCTCACCAAGAATCTACCTCACCAAAAATCTACCTCACCAAATATTTCCCTCATTAAGAATCTACCTCACCAAAAATCTACCTCACCAAGAATCTATCTCACTGAAAAACCTACTGAAAATCAAACCTGCATGAACCTCCTTCCCCAATAACTGTTTTTCTCCTACAAAAACCTACATCACCAACATAACTACCTCAACAAACACCATTTTCATTTACCAAGGGGTCATCCAAAAATGACGTCACGCTTTTTTGACGATTTTTACCTCCCCCCTCCCCTCCGTCACACGTCGTCACAAAAAGCCACCCCCCCTAAAATGACGTCACACCTCAGCCTACAATCCCCCTCAAAATTGCAGTTGAATTTTTTTAAAACATCGATATATTATTTCTAAAATCTTTTCTGAACTCTGTCAAAATAGAGTATTTTAATCAATTCCTATTACAATTTATTAAAACGGTTTTCTAAAACGCGAAATGACGTCTAAAATTCGTTTTCTAGCATTGTATTTTTATAATGCAAAAGTGTGGCGTCGCATTATCCGAACCCCCCCCCCCCCCCTCAATACACACAAAATTACGGACCCCCCCTCCCCCCTACGAGTGTGACGTCATTTATGGACGACCCCCACACCTACCTAATCAAAAACCTGCTCAATTAATATAGCCTGCCCATAAAGGTAGTAAACCTACCTCAACAGCACATTTGTTATTGGGGGGGGGGGTATTTTTAAGTTTGTACGTTTAGAAATGAAAACCTAGCCTTTCAAACCATCCCAAACATGTATATTTGTAAATCTAAAACTCACATTAACAAATTGTTGAATGACGTCAACTGGCAAGCCAAACTCAGTTGTTATACCAACCTAAATTGTAAGGTACCTTGTTCTATATATGGATCATACCATGAGATCACATGTGGACCATGCTGACTTTACCATCACTATAACAACTAGAGGTAAGACACAGAGGCGTAGCGACAGGGGGTGGGGGGGGGCGGGGAGGCGGGGAGGGGACACATGTCCCCGGGCGCCGACTTTAGGGGGCACCAAAATGGGTTGGAAAAATAAATTAAAAGGTTGAGTGGGGTGCACATCGAACTATTGACGGGGGGCGGGGGGTGCAAATCGAAAGTTTGAGGAGGGGGGGGGGGGTGCAAAACGAAATCTTGAGGCGGGGTGCAAATCGAAAGTTTGTCCCCGGGCGCCGGGAATGGTCGCTACGTCTCTGGTAAGACATTAATAATTGTTTATCTTAATTGTTTTTTTTAACCATCATCGCCGGTATTAATTTGTATAGAACTTATTAATAAAGTGGTCACAATCAAATTCAACCAACGGATTTGTGAAAATGTTACGTAATCTGAATCCTAAAAGTTTAAGTAGATTTATCTCCAATTTGTTTTACATTTTGAAATATATATTTTATTGTGCATTGTTATGCTTGGATAGATCAGAGTATTGCAATGCGCTGCTTAAGTGTAGCTGCACTCGACAGATGATCTCCAGCAGTATGCTGCTCAAGCGTATGCTGCTGCTAATGTTTTCTGTACGCTTTGGAAGCACATCAAAAGCAAAGCAAAGCAGCATACCACAGATAAACAAACATTCATCCCTTCTCCCACCCCCCGTCCTATGTAAGCCGCTGTTTACTGTTCTCTATAGAAGGACCTCAACAACAAGCTACAACTCCGTGCCAATAGTCAAGCAAAGCTGTATGCCGCAGAAAACCCACTGTAAGCTGCCAATGCTTGTCACCGGTTTCAAAGTGTCCCGATGGAATATTTCGGACACTTTGTTACCGTTGTCAAGTCTTGGTTAGATATTCATCGATGTGAATCGTCTGGGAGAGGTTAATCAACTACAACAACTTACACATGAATTATTAGTCTGGAGGTATGTGAGGTAAGGCATGATTGACATCAAAGCTTCTGGCGGATATACATAGTGGATCTATGCTTAATCATAATATTTTCCCGTTTGTACACAAGACACATAGTAAAGATGAAGTAGATTTCATCTGTTTTTAATGACCTCAGCATACAGGAGGACAGTGTGGTCAGCATTATGCCCAACCGTGAATCAGGTACACATCAGAGCTGGGTGGACATGTACGTCCTAGAAACTCGAGTCTTTCAGGTTAGTTTCTTAAACTCTACATTTCGACCACGCCGTCAAATTGGATTCTTTGCTTGAGGAACTCAAATTTCGACTCAACTTATTCTGTCGGATATACATAGTTGATGTATGATTCAGCGTAATATTTTCCCGTTTATGCCCAAGACATATAGGGAAGATGAAGTAAATTTCGACTCAACATATTTTTAAAAGAGGCATACAAAAGTTCAGCAAGTCTTGTGCTAACACACATTCCATTGCTGTTAGAGAAATACTGGTAAGTGAATTTTCTGTAGAAAATTTATTAGAATAAACAAATATGTTGTAGGTGAAATGACCTAATTATTTTATTGTTTTTGTTTACTTTCAGGAGCAGCTGCAAAGCATCCAAGGAATCAACTGTGTTTAAAACTTTTGATAACTAAAAATTATGAATTTTCATACCAAAAACATGCCTCCTCAACAAATCCACCTCCACAACAAACCACATCAGACTTACTTAAAAAACCTCAAACCAATCTCCACAATAAACCCACCACCACAACAAACCACATCAGACTTACTTAACCAAACTCAAACCCACCTGGCCATCAGACTAGCTTACTTAATTAACTACCTCATTCCAACAAAACTGTAATTGTGTACTGCAAACAATAATTAAAAATACTACAATTATTTATTCTTATCCAATACACTTACACAACCATCTCAGGTGGACTACAATAAACCTACCACACAAACTAGCACTAAACTTAAAAAAAAACAACTGTGGGAGGACTGCTATAGATATAGATGTTTGAAAGGGAAGAATGTTTGCCAAGCCGATGGAAAAAAATCCCTTGTATCATCATTTAATTACACATTTGCATTTTCAGGTTGTTTTTTTTAAAATAAAATTGTAATTAAACATTTTGTATTAGATCTATGTATAAGTAAACCATCTTAAATGAATGAAAGTAGGCTACAAGTAAGAAAGGAGTATTACTATTGTAAATCTGTATCAGTCCTCACAAGCCGATGATGAAAACTGTAATACTAAAGCGAACATGCATGGCAAACAGACGCTGTCTATTACATGTCTGAGGCAAAAAAAAAAACAAACAAAAAAAACAAAGAAAAAAAAACAACAAAAAAACCCCCACTTATATGAATGTAAATTGTAGCTTGTAATAATTAGACAATATGTATATATTAGGGGTTTAACATCTTGCAAATTGATTTGCAAAATAATATTTCAGTAAAGTATTTTACATGAATGCAATTTTCTGTTTTCTACGTATGCTAAAAAATCGGTATTTAAATAGAGAATATCTAGAAACAATGTAATTAATAAAAGTATTACTGTGTACTTGTTTTACATTAATAATTATTGTTTTTTTTTGTATCAATGAGATCAATAAATATTTTTAAAATGTGTGTTGTAGGCGCCCTTTAAGATAATGCTTTGAAAACGATATGGTATTATTTTAAAGGGTACTTGCAACACACACTACATAGCAACCACAATCGACCATGCAATTTTAATTTCTAGACCAGGTTGCAACGGACAACACATATATTATTACTAGACTAGATGGCGATGATCATTTAAACCATACTATTTTCTTGACTGCACTCTTTGTTCAAACACTGGGATATATTTACAAAATGGCGACAAGATAGGTCTTCTATTGGTTTTTGCCTTGTCCTTTTAAAACATTTTCTCAATATCTTTCCCAAAATATTAATTTGTTTTTCAATGTCTCACTACCACACTTATTATTTTTATATTTGTGGATTCCATGATATACCTTATTTGGTGAAACTTGTTGCCGGTGGCTTATCTATATCCACTTTATTTCCAAATTTCTTACTTCACCTTGCTTTGTTCGGTTCTATCCCAGACTGTTGTGTTAGGTACTTTGTAAAACCACGTGTATTAGATTGTAAATATAAACACCTCATGTAATACTTGTTTGAACATTTTAGACATCCGATCTATTTTACTGTGACATTACATTGTTTTCACATGTCCCTGGGTCTTCTTCTTCGTTCTTAATTCTCGTGTTGTGAGAGATTCTCTCCTACGCAAGTATTACGTGTCAACTTGGTATGCGCTAATTTCAGTCTGCTTTTCTTTTAGGATTACTTCTATAGCCTCTGTCCAACCAAGAAAAAAATACAAGGAAGTAGTTGTTTGACTTTAGAGTTGTCTCTCCGAGATGAGGTTCTGTCCCCAGCAATCGAGCTTCATCTGTCCGGGAATTCGAACTTGGGACTTTTCAGCAACCATGAGCTTAACCAACCCGACCACGTCTACCTCCTGCATCTTTGGGTTTTTCGCTACAAATTTCCACACCTTATGGACTTCACGGACAAGTTTTCTGCTAGAACTTGTTAGCATAAACGTCACGCACCGAGTGTGAACGTCGGTCGTCCCGGTTATGCTTTCAAGTCTTAGACAGACTTTCATCGCTGAATAATTTCTGGCATCCAGATCTGTAATCGTCGTAGACACCAGCGGTTTGTTGGCAAATTCCTCACATCAAGAGCTGTAATAGGACAAAGGATAGAGAGAAATCGTTGTAGTTTGCATTGTTTAAAGAACACCAGGTGAGTGAATTTGTTTTTGTGTGTCACACATTAGGCAGAAAAAAATTGTAAACACAATGTTTAGTGTCTGGTTTTGTTTACATATTTGATGCAGGGTGAAGTGTCTTGAAATAAATGATCGCGTTACTTCACATTCGCCAAGTAACTTAAATGTATCACTATACTAGCCGTCCCGGCCAGGCACTGCACTGGTCTTTATAAATAAGTTACCTGTTTCGGACCGTGACTTGTGTGTTTATCAAGCAGCATATACCTGGCACTAATGGGTTTTGTGAATATATTACATTTCCAGCTAAATGTCTATATGCAAATACTGGCATTTGAGAGTATATTTTGTATATATTTATCATAATACTGTTAGTATTCCAAAGCGGATCACAGTGTTAAAATCACCGAGCGTTACTACAACTACTGGATGCAACAAATCAACATCAATATACATAATTATATGGAGCTACTACATTAAAGACATGTATATTAGCACACACACATCCAGTGGCGTAGCGAGGTCGGGTGTCACCAGGTGCGGCACTTAATGGTGACACCCTAGAGGCGTAGCGACCCTTCCCGTGGACAAACTTTCAATTTTCAATTTGCCCCCCCCCCCCCCCGCTCAAACTTTCGATTTGCACCCCCCCCCCTCTCAAACTTTCGATTTGCACCTCTTAAAAGACTATTTACCACTCGAATTATTCACTTACTTAAGTGGAATTATCATTTATCTCTATATATTTTGCTATTTTTTGCCTTGGTGTCATCCCCCTAAATGGTGTTACACGGTGCGGTCCGCCCCCCCCCCGCCCCCCTCGCTACGCCTTTGCACACGTATTACTTCAGTGAATTGCGAATCTATATAAGCCCTCAAACTTCCTACTTTTAAGAAGCTAGAGTTAGGGAGAATCATCAGGAGAATAACGTCTAGAAATGACTTGTTACAAATGGTTTTTATACGTCCCACGATTTCATGTTACAAGTGTACAGCAGGACAAATACGGCATTCAATAGGAGTGTGTACATGTACGCAGAAGTCCTAGAGTTTACTGCTACAGCTTGTCTGATCAACCATAACGTCCGATTGTACCTATTTCAGACGTTTTGGTAGATTAGTCAAGTTGCAGACAGCCATTCATCAATCGTATTTATGCAGTGTTTTCTAACACAACGAAGAAAAACTACGATCATCGCAAGTCTAAGTGAAAAATAAATTGTATGAAGTGCCACATTATAAAATATTTTAAGATAGAGACGTTAATTATATGAATGGAGACAGCAGTCATGGTTTCTTTCAGGCATTTTCTTCGTAAAACTTTGAAGGTTCAGTCGTATTTAAAATTTTCGGGGCGACGTGGGGGGGGGGGGATACACTATAGTTAAAGTATATTTCTATATAAATTATATATTTTTCACTTCGTGAGGGGCGGTGGAGGGGTGCTATGTGGGGTAGTGTCATACGCCGTCGTACAGATGCCAGAAAGATATAGGTAGCATCATCAGCAGCATCAGTATAGACCCTTCCATCAACAACACGCTACAAGCCTACACCAGCCTGCAATAATCCAACAGAATCGTGTTTCAAGTTTATATCCACCTAGAGAACAACAAAAATACAGCGTGCTTTAAGTATACATCAGCATACGTATAACAAGAACAAATTATATCCGCCTGCAGATGTCGCTTCTAGAACTTGTAAGTGAGGCCTGAGCGTCTGATTGAAGATCTCAGACGCTTTGGTTTCACTTTCAAATTTTTGACAGACATTCGTCTTTTGGAAGTAGTAACCAAATTATTTCAACTTTTATAGCCTACAAATAACGTGTTAAAAAAATGAATTTACTGTTGAAAATAAGACATGAAATGTTTGCACAAATGTTATACATCACTTAGGTTCAGTGTTTTTTTTATTTTGCGTTTCATTTTCATATTATCAAACTGTTGCATATCAATTCAACACCTGTAAATTACAGAAGTTTTAGCAACAATCATATTGTACTATTTTATTCTTTGTTTTGTTAAATTTTCTATTCAAAGACACGCAGTTTTTGCTCTGACGTTTTTTTGTTTTTTTTTATTTAGCCAGCCTGTTTTTGTTTTCTTCCATACTTCTGTTGAAAGGACAAAAAACTTTGCAGTTTTATAAACTCCACCTGCAGTTACAGGTCACTATATCAGCAGATGAGTATCAATTTATAATTTATTTACATTATTTCTCATTTATAACGAACTGACGATGTAAATTACATGTCTGATGCAAAAAAGGATATTAAAAAAATCAAATCCGTTTTAATGAATACTAATTAGGATCTAGATTTTATAATTCTAATACAACCAATAATGAGAAGAAATGTTGTTAAAAAGATTTCAGTGATTATATGATCCATTTGTCCCAGTGAATTATACAACGTAGACACTAGGACTAATTTTCTCGACATAGGCCTTTCGACTACAAGGACATTATGGACCACTTTCCATGTATAACATGAAGTATATGGATCTCGGAGACTAACAGGGCCACATTGTTTCAATGAACACATACACCGCATACACCACATTTCTACCAAATGGGTAACAGTGGCCACATTTAACCACAATGACAATACATTAACTACATACTAAATTAACAACACCTACCAATTTGACTACATTGGTTAATCCGACTTTTTCCAACTATGCTGACATGGACTAGAAGAGCAATGAAAGTAACAAAGGCAAAAACTAATCGTGAATTGAGCCTGTTCATTTAACTTATAATAAGATAACCATAAAGCTGTAGTTGTAGCGGTATCTTCATGCAACATTCTAACACACATATTATACTATTTTATGTTTTACAGAACAGAGGTCATGACAACACCATGATCACGTGATAAAGTTATTTTTAAACTTGGACAACATCACTTTGAAAACTTGGATTGGATAGATGAATAACATGGACAACATAAGCTGATCCTGCGTCTTTCTATGCGTAACACCAGTTTATTTTTGTATAAATGGTGTACGCACAGAAAGACGTAGTGTTAGTTATATCAACATAGAGGAGGAGAAGTCAATATTCTATGAGCTGCTTTCTGTAAGTAAAATATTATAACTTTTTGTTATTGTTAGGCTGTATATAGATGGTAAACATTACTAGCATGTGTTAGACGATACGGACCAAATGCACAACACTGATCACATGGACCACACGATCACATTTATCATATAAACCAAATTAGCTATTACACTACATAAACAACACTAACAACTTGTTTTAAGAACATTTCATGTATATTACACAACATACGGCCTGCATTATTGCATACACCAAAACTACCTCTTGTTGTATATCGAATCTGCTTAGTACATAACAAAGTGCAGTTTTAGTTGTATTATCCTGCTATAATATAACTCACAAATACAATCTTAGTATTTACACAAGAGTTGTCTTGTCATTATGTTGATCACGTGACATTTAAAAAAACCTTGAACCCCATTGGCTACTCTGAAAACATGGACCGGATAAATAACATGGATTGGATGGATAATTGGACTGGGTGGATAATGTGGACTGGATGAACGACATGGAAAACTTAAGCTAATACTGCGTCTATTTCTCCGTATCAGCAATTTTATTTTGTGCAATTGCTGTACGCAGAGATAGACCTAGTGTTAGCTGCATCGACAGAATTGAGAACCATTCAATATTTTTGAGCCGCAATTTGTGAGTAAATACTTTATTATTTTATTATGGCTGTGTTTCGTATTTGCTGTTAATTCACGTTGTTTGTATGTGGTAGACTACATAGACCACAGTATCTACATTTAGCACATGTACCACATAGGATTTATCGACCGTATTAAGCACATAAACAATTTAACAGACACAAGCCACAATGAAAACATCTTTCACATAGGCCTTATTTGCCATATAACCGACATAAATCAGACAAGCCACTTTGACTACATTGACTAATTAGAAGAACCATACTGACAACGTTTACCACATGGGGTACATGGATGTGATGCATGAGTATATACAACAAAACTATTTCTTGTTGTGTGCCGCATCTGTTATTTGATATTTAATGGGTTTTTACATAAGAAGCTGTAGTTGTAGTTGTATTATCCTGCTTTGCTCAAACTTTACATAATTGTCATGTGACTACGTAGATCACGTGGTTTTTGTATGACATTTGGACCACATTGGCTACTCTGAAAACATGAAATGAAAAAGTTCCACGGATTGAAAGGATAACTTGGATTCAATGGATAACATGGACTGGATTGAAAAATTGGATTGGGTTGATAACATGGATTGGATGGATAACATGGACGGGATTGATAACTTGGATTGGATGGATAACATGGATTGGATGGATAACATGGACTACGTCAGCTGATCCTGCGTCTTTCTTTTGCAAGTCACCAGTTTGTTTTTGTATAACTGGTGTACGTACAGAAAGACGTAGTGTTAGTTACATCCACATAGAGGAGAATTCAATATTCTATGAGCAATTTTCTGTAAGTAAAATATTATAATTTTTGTTATTTGTTGGGCTGTATAAATGGTAAACATTGCTAGTATGTGATCGAAGATACGGACCAAATCACAACACTGATCACATGGACCACAAGACCACATTTATCATATAAATCACAATAACTATTAAAACGACATAAACAAAACACTAAAAACTTGTATTATAAACATTTCATGTATATTGCACAACATATGGCCTGAATGATTACATACACTGTAACTACCTCTTGTTGTGTGTCGAAGCTGCTACTTGATATATAATAGGTTAGTACATAACAAGTTGTAGTTGTATAATCCTGCTATGATCTAACTCACATATACAGTCTTAGAATTTACACAAGAGTTGTCTTGTCACTACGTTGATCACGTGACATTTTATAAAACTTGGACCACATTGGATACTCTGAAAACATGGACCGGATAAATAACATCATCTATATGTATACAATGGACTGGGTGAATAACATGGATTGGATGGATACTGCGGAATGGATGGATAATGTGGACTGGATGAATGACATGGAAAGCTTTTGCTAATACTGCGTCTATTTCTCCGTATCACCAATTTAATTTGGTATAATTGGTGTACGCTGAGATAGACCCAATGTTAGCTGCATCGACAGAATTGAGGACCATGCAATTTTTTTGAGCTGCAATATGTGAGTAAATACTTTATTATTTTCTTATGTATGTGCTCCGTATGGGCTGTTGTTAATTCACGTTGTTTGTATGTGGCAGACTACATAAACCACAGTAGCCACATTGAGCACATGTACCACAATGTCTTAATCGACCATATAAACCACATTGACAATTTAACCGACACATATCACAAGAACAATATATTTAAATTTTTGACATATGCCTTATTGGTCCTATAACCGAGAAAAATCAAACTACTTTGACTACATTGACTACTTAGACCAGAGGAACCATACTGACAACGGTTACCACATTTAGTTCATGGATGTGATACAACATGTCTGAGTACATACAACAATACTTCTTCTTGTTGTGTGTCGCACCTGTTAATTGATATACAATGGGTTGGTACATAACAAGGTGTAGTTGTAGTTGTATCATCCTGCGCCGCTCTAACTTTACATAATTGTCATGTGACTAAGTAGACATTTGGACAACATTGGCTACTCTGAAAACATTGTCTGAAAAAGTTACACTAATTGAACGGATAGCTTGGACTGGATGGATAACATGGACTGGATGGATAACATGGACTGGATGGATAACATGGACTACCTAAGCTGATACTGGGTCTCTCTGTGCGTATGACCAGTTTGTTTTTGTATAATTGGTCGCGCTACGAGAGACTTAGTGTTAGCTGCATCGACATTATGGAGAACAAGTCAATACTTTCAAGATGCATTCTGTGAGTAAATAATGTAGTATGTTTTTTTGTACTTCGTATGGGCCGTTAATAAACTTTGTATGCCGCAGTAGGCTTTATCGACGATCATATAACCAACGTGAATCACACAAATAAATTTTGAATATATTAACTCCATAGACTACAGAAACCAGACTGATAACGTTTTCTATATGGACTTTATCGACTTAATACAACATGCATGAGTACATGTACCAAAACTTCGTCTTGTTTTGTATCGAACCTGTTACTTGATGTTTAGTGTGTTAATTGGTATATAACAAGTGGTAGTTGTATTATTATCATCCCATTTTGTTCTAAATCAAAACTTCTTTTGTTGTGTATTGAACCTGTTACTTGATATAAAATTGGTTGTTACATAACAAGCTCCCTGCTGTACAATCTTTTAATTTACAGAAAATAGTCATATGTCTATGTTGATCATGTGATCTGTTTTTTAATACTTGGACCACATTGGCTACTCTAAAAACATGGACAGGATTGATAACAAGGACAGTATGGATAACATGGACTGGATGAATAACATGGACTACCTACGCTGATACTGCGTGCTTCTCTGCGTATCACCTTTTTGTTTTTAAATAATTGGTGTACGCAGGGGCGTAGCGAGGGGGGGCGGGGGGTGCGGACCGCACCGGGTGACACCATTTAGGGGGATGACACCAAGGCAAAAAATAGGAAAATATATAGAGAAAAACTTTAGGGGGGGTGCAAATCGAAAGTTCGAGGGGGGGGGGGTGCAAATCAAAAACTTGAGGGGGGGGGGGGTGCAAATCGAAAGTTCGAGGGGGGGGGGGTGCAAATAGAAAATATGAAAGTTTGTCCCCGGGAAGGGTCGCTACGCCTCTGGGGGGGGGGGGTGACACCATTAAGTGCCGCACCGGGTGACACCCGACCTCGCTACGCCACTGGGTGTACGCACAGAAATACATAGTGTTAGCTACATCAACATAGAGCAGGACAAGTCAATATTGTTTAGCCGATATCTGTGAGTAAATTCTGTAAATGTTATGTTATAGCTGGATTCCTTATTGACTTTTAATTGATGTAGCGAGTATGTGTAACAACCACATAGATACATTAAGCCTAAGTATCTTAATTCTTTCACCGCATTGACCACAGTAGCCAAATTAAAATTATTATTTACACGTACGGCATAAACAATACTGACCGCAAGAACAACTTAAATAATTAATTCATAAAAAATTAATTAGGCGACCAATTAAGTCAAATTGAATGTCACGATGCATTGTCTTCATGTCTTGACCCACGTACCAATTACGAAGCGTATCTGTCAGAAGTGCCTGCAATTTCGCTCGGTCGTTTCGATCTAGACAGACTGACGACAGACAGGGGAAGTGAGTTAAATTAAAGCTTGTAAAAATATAAATAATCTAAACCACGTTTACCATATGAACTACAATAACAACATTGACCAATTGGACCACTTGAAACACGGTGGTAGCATGAACTGTAAGGATAACATGGGCTGGATTGATAAAATAAACTGGAAAAATACAACGGACGATCAATAACATGGATTGGATAAATATCAAATATCATGGACTGGATAAACATCAATGACAATTTAAGCTAATACTGCGTCTATTTCTGCATATCACCAATTTTATTTTGTACAATTGGTGTACGCACAGATAGACTTAGTGTTAGCTGCATCGACAGAATGGGGGAAAAGGCAATATTTTCAAGCTGCAATATGTGAGGAAATACTAGAAATTTTTTTTCTTATGGTTGTTCTCTGTATGGGCTGTTAATTCACGATGTTTGCAGTGTTTCTTCCAGACTTTTTTCTCCGGGGCAGTGTTTCTTCCAGACTTTTTTCTTCGGGGGGGGGGGGGGGGCACTTGAAATTTTCAGGGGAAGGGGGCGGTATACTTTCTTCGGGGGGGCGGACACTGTTAAAAGTATATATTTTCTATATAAATTATATACATTTCATTTCATTCGGGGGGGGGGGCGGTAAAAAATTTTAGGGGGTGTGGGCGGACACTGTTAAAAGTATATATAAATTATATACATTTCATTAGATTTTTTTCGGGTGGGGGGGGGGGGGGGCGAAGAGATGCCTGGAAGAGACTCTGGTTGTTTGTATGTGTTAGACTACATAGACCACAGTAACCACATTGAATAAATCCTCCACATAGGCCTTATTGGTTATATATCCGACATAAATCAGACAAACCACTTTGACTGCATTGACTAACTGGCTTACAGAAACAAACCGACAACGTTTATTATATAGGTTTCATGGATGTCATACAACATACTGACAGTATACATTAATGTACCAAAACTACTTCTTGTTGTTTGTCGAACCATGTTTTGGTATATAACAATCTGTAGTTGTAGTTGTATCACCCTGCTACATTCTAACTCACTTATACAATCTTATATTTTACAGAATATTAGTTATGTGACGACACTGATCATTTGGTATATTGTTTGATATTTTTATACATGTTTTAATCCTCAACAGATAGGATGCATGGATAACGTCGACTGGATGGATAACATGGACTGGATGAACTACATAAACAACTCAAGCTGATACTGCGTCCTTCCATGCGTATCGCGAATTGTTTTTGTATAATTGGTGTAAGACGTAGAGTGAGCTACATCAACTTAGAGGAGGGCAATCTAATGTGTCTGAAGCCGGTTTCTGTAAGCAAATTTTTTTTTAGTAAATTAACTCCATATCTACTGGTAATTACATTTGCTGTGATAGATTACAAGGAGCTACATTTACCACTTGAACCACACAAACCACAATGACTACATTGACAACGTAGACTACAGCAACTACACTGATAATAATAAAAAAAATATAAATGTCATAAACATTTTTAAACATACAGTCATCATGGATACTTACAACAAGATTACTTCTTGTTGTGTATCGAACTTGTGACTTGACATATGAAGGGTTAGTACATAACAAGATGTGGTTGTAGTTGTATCATCCTGCCTCGTAATAAGACACCTATACAATCTGATAATTTACAAAAGAGTAGTCATGTGACTACGTTGATCACGTGGTTTTATTTTGTTTGATACTCGAACCACAATGGCCATTCTGGATACATGCACTGGATGGTTGTAATGGACTGGATGGACAACATGGACTGGATGGATAACATGGACTTGACGGATAAACTGGATTGGATCGGTAACATGGACTGGATTTACTGGACAACCTAAGCTGATCCTGCGTCTTTCTATGCGTAACACCAGTTTATTTTTGTATAAATGGTGTACGCACAGAAAGACGTAGTGTTAGTTACATCAACATAGAGGAGGATAATCCACTCTTTTTAGCAGCTTTTTCTGTAAGTACAATGTGGTTTGGGAGCAGGATCTTACCCCCCACCCCCACCTCCTTACAATAACCTCCCCCCCCCCCCTCAATTGCATTCCGCCCAGTTATGAATAAGAAATAGGACTAGAACACTCTGGTCACATGCACTGGATGATTGTAATGGACTGGATGGATAACATGGACTGTATCCATAACATGGACTACCTAAGCTAATACTGCGTCCTTCAATGCGTATCGCCAGTTTGTATCTGTATAACTGGTGTACGCATAGGAAGACGTAGTGTGAGCTGCATCAACATAGAGTTTAATATTTTTTGGGGGCAAGATCTTACCCTCCCCCTGTTAATTACACTCCGCCCAGTTATATATACGTTAGGGTTTGGGTTAGGATTATGATTAGGATTAGGGTTATTGTTATGGCTATGATTAGGGTTAGGATGAGGGTACAGGTTAGGGTGAAGATAAGGGTTAGGATTAAGATTAGGGCTAGGGTTAAGGTTAGTGTTAGGATTAGGATTCGGGTTGGGATTTTGATAAAGATTAGGTTTAGGACTAGGTTTAGGGTTAAGGTGATGGTCACGGTCAGTGGCAGGGTTAGGGTTAGGAATAGGAGTAGGGGTAGGGGTAGGGGTAGGGGTAGGGGTAAGGGTAGGGGTAAGGGTAGGGTTAGTAGGGATAGTTTTAGGCTTAGTGTTACGGTTAAGGCTAGATGTAGTGTTAGGGTCAGCGCTAGATGTAAATTTACAGAAGGGGTTAGTATTGATGTTGAGGTTAGGTTTGACTGTGGGTTTGTGGTTGAGTTTTAGTTTTGGAGTTCTTCAGCATGATTTGGGCGAAGGGGAGTAATTGAAAGTGGGGGTTATGAGTATGACTGCTGAGAGAGGGGGGAAATGATGGAGATGGTGGTGGATGGGAACGTCCAGGTGGTACTGACTGGGGTGGTGTAATGACATGGGCCCATTTTTTGTGTTACTTTTGGCTCGAGAGTTGCTTGTAATTACGTTGCTAACATATGACAGACTACAAGGAACCACAGTGACCACATTAACCACACAAACCACAATGACTACATCGACACCATAGACTACAGCAACCACTCTGACAACATTTACTATGTAGATTACATGGACATTATACAAAATATCGCCAGCATGATTACAAACACGAAAACTTATTGTTGTGTATGAAACCTGTGACTTAATTTATAATGTGTTGGTATATAACAAGATGAAATCCTGCTAAGTTCAAACTCACGTACACATTCGTACGTTGTACAGATCAGTAGTTGTGTAACTAAATTGATCACATGGTATTTCGTTTTTTAATTCTATATGTTGGACACTCTGGACACATGGACTGGAGGGATATAATGGACTAGATGCAGTGGCGTAGCGAGGTCGGGTGTCACCCGGTGCGGCACTTAATGGTGTCACCCCCCCCCCCCCCCCCCCCCCCAGAGGCATAGAGACCCTTCCCAGGGACAAACTTTCAAATTTTCGATTTGCACCCCCCCCCCATCAAACTTACGATTTGCACCCCCCCCCACAAGTTTTCGATTTGCACCCCCCGTCGAGTTTCTCTATATATATTTAGCTATTTTTTGCCTTGGTGTCACCCCCCTAAATGGTGTCACCCGGTGCGCTCCGCACCCCCCCCCCCCCCCATACGCCCCTGACTAGATGGATAACTTGGACTGGATGTATAACATGGACAACGTAAGCTGATCCTGCGTCTTTCTATGCGTATCACCAGTTTGTTTTTCTATAATTGGTGTACGCACAGAAAGACGTAGTGTTAGTTACATCAATCTGGTGTAGAAGAGTCAAATAATTTCTTGATCTGATTACTGTAAGTAGTATATTTTTTTTTTATAGTTGGCAGTACAGGTGCAACCCATTGGCATTGGTCAGTTTTGGTATGTGGTATTTGTGTGTGTGGGGGGGGGGGGGGGGCATGAGGGGGGGGGGGACACAGGGATGAGAGTTTTTTATTATTATTTTTTTTTTTTTTTTAAACGGAATTGTTATTCTTAAAAACATTACCTAGCGCGGCAAAATAAAAATCCTAATGTGGTCTCTATTTGTGCATCAGTTTACTCAAGATAGTTCTAACCGGTACTACATTATTGTTTTACGTGGGTTGTGCTGCCTACAAAATAACATGGAAGTGGTGGATAACATGGATAACATAGCCAATCCTACGTCATCCTGTGAATCCAATTATTTAAAAAAATATATAATTATTGGATACACAGGATGGCTTAGTGTTAGGCTGCATCGTCATGCAGAAGGATTACCACTTCTTTTTCTCAACTGGTTTGAGTAAGTATATTCACTGTTTAAAATAATTGTGCTCAATACTCCCAGTTCTTTGATGCTGCAAAGTTTTGTTGAATTGTATACTAAGAGCTGAGAGTTGTCCTTAATATAAACGGAATTTAAACAAGAATTTAAAAAGTTAACGACGGGTTTTATTTGTTCTGCTAGGTTCTGTTAAATTGTGTACTAAGATTTGGGAGTTTCCCCTAGTGTATACTAATTAAATTTGAACTAGGGTGGCAAAATAAAAAGTTAACGACGGGCTAATTTTGTGTTGTTGCCCATTGTGCGCTGTGGATTGTCTTCCCTTCTATATTCCTTTTTAAGAATGCCACTATCAACGTTCTTTTAACTTCATTTACGTACTTCAAAATTTTATTCTGTACTTTAATATGTGGTTTCAAAGCAAATTTAAAAGAACGGCACACATCAGATTATAAATGGCTCCGCAGTCTAACCGACCATTGGATGATTGCGCATTGGACATTTAAGCAAACGGCCAGGGCTCTTACTTGAGAAGAGCCAGATGCTGCAAATGTATCAGGTTCCCTTTCTCCACGCTGCTGACGGACCCAAGAGACAGGGGGTTACCTACACAACTTGCAGTCCACTACTGTTTGATTTCGTAGTTTTCTCTCCTAGATGGGTTGCTGCCCCCAGCTGACGATCTGCCCGAGGGTCGAACTCGGGACTTTTGGGTTAGAATTATTAGCGTCCAATCGACTACATACCCGACCACTCCAACGGCAGACTGCACTCGAATGAAACCACCTAGGACAAGTACTGTGAAAAGATGTTAAACCAACAAGTCAGCTGTGTTTGCTGTTGAAGATCTGTACGCTGTTGTAGCACTAAACCCACGGGCTGCAATGCAATGCTGCTGCAGTTCTGTGTTTAGTGCTCGTACATTGTACACAAACCAACTCTTGACCGTTAGTTGCCTTTTGCAAGACAACCAAAGCTTAACCGCTGGGTGCCTTTTGTTGAATAAGCCAATCAAACATTTATAGCAGTCCCCCCAAAGTGTCTTCCTTTTTAATTTATTTTAAACATTTAAAATAGTAATATTTATTTATTTGGTAGTTTTACAATTTCAAAGACAAGAACATTAATTGAATATACAGTAATAAAATGGAGAAGATAAAATGGCTTAAGAATGAGACTAAGATGGGGTGTGCAACTCGGTTACTTTGACTGCTTAGTTTACTCAACTGTGATCCATGCTATGTTAAGAATTAAATAGTTGACAGAAACAAATTCGACCGTGGATAGATTTTTTTTTTTTTTTTTTTTTTGAATACTTTTATTTGCAATTAAAACAAGTACATCAACATCACATTTTTTTACATAGTTTCAAAAGAAAACAAAAGGTTTTAAACATGTGCATAATGAATATTTACATGATGTCATGTATATGATTATAACAAAAATTACAAAAGATGGCAGTAAAAGGGGTGAAGGTCAAATAAACGTGTCAAAAGTCTGGGTGGGGAGTGGAAAGGATATTTTTCCGAGAATGACAAAGGGCCAGTGGAGCATTTTCAATGTAGGGAAACAAATTTAGTTGACTAGTTAAAAGAGTGTTTATTTATGTACTGGTCGCATTGAGTTTTCAAAAGGTTGCTGTGTAAAAAAGGAGGGGAAAGAAACAAGATTTAGAACTTTAAAAAGTAAATGAATATATATTCGAAATTGATGTTGGGGTGGGTGGTGGGGTCGTTGGAACAGTTAAAGGGAAAGTGGTGTTTTCATGTCTGAGGGTAAGTGGATAGAGGGGGAGAGGGGGAGTGGGTAGATGTGTCTGACGAGGCGTGGAGAGGGTGACTGCGTGTTTTAAGGCAAGCCAAGCGTCAAATTTTGTGCTGTGTTATCTGACTGCTGAGGTGTTTCCATTTGTAGTGTGTGTGGGTGGGGGGGGGGGGAGGGTTTGACGAACAGATTGCTGTGTGAGCGAATTTGTAGGAGGGTGAAAGGTTGGTATGTTCAAGTCGGTGTTTATGTTTAGATGAATGTTAAGTACCGACAGGTTAGGGGTGTGTAGGCGTGTAGCTATCACGTGTAGGGATACAGTGGAGTTTTATAGATAAAAAAAAATGGGTGTTCACATAAAAGAGTTAGTAAAGTTAACGAAACAACTGTAAGTGTTAATTTGGTGATAATACAATGAATACAAAAGGAGTACGGGTCATTGGGGTCATTTGTACGTTGTGGACCAAAGTACCTTACATATATGATAATAGTAATATAGTAACAAATGATAGCTTTACAATGTTTGTAAGCTTTATAAATTAAACAATACACAAAAAGCAACAATAGGGAAATGAAATGCCAAATGATAAATGATGCGACACAAAGTGGGGACATGGGGGTTGGGGGGTGGGGGTTACATTGATGTTGTTAGAAATGTATTTGGATAATACATCATTGTCACTGTTTAACATGGTACTTAATCACAGGGGTGGTGGTGATGGGGACGAGGGGATACAGTTTTGAGGGGAAATTTGATATTGGGATCATGAGGTTTAGGGGCGGGGGGCGGAGAGGGTGTGATGAAGGGGGGATGTGTCAGTTCGATAAGGCGTTCCAGGTGGCAAAAGCAGTGTAATATGTTCTTTACGTTTTGGTGTTGTTAATTATGGTATATGTGTGGATAGATCTACTTTTTAAAGGCTATTTCAGACACCTCTTAATACATAAATGAGATGCAGCTCTCTTTTATTTGACTGTTTAAATTACTGCGTATGGTTTAAAAAGAAAATTACAAAAAAATTAGAAATTTAAGAAAATATTAGTTAATTAATATTTAGAAATAGTGTTATTAAATCAGTAATTAAATAACTATATGCTGTGTTATAGTTTTATAATTCTTTCCGTTGATGTAAAACAGATTTGTAAATGTTGATTTGTTTTAGTTTTTGTAAATTATATTGTTTCTCTCCCTTAATTTGGGTGATACTGTCCCCTTATAACCACTGTTTTAGAGCAGGGGTCGGCAACCTGCGGCTCTCAAGCCGCATGCGGCTTTTTGATGTCAAGATGCGGCTCTCCAGTTCCATGCACAAATATTAATAATTATATTATTTAATTTTCCAAGTTCATAAAAAATATCACACTGTAAAGAAAAGCAACTTCAAAACATGATAAAAACACTCGTCATAGAACAGTAAGAATAGGTGAAATAGAGCGTACAAAGACAGCTGAGCCGCTTGGGCACCAGGCCAAGCCCCACTGTCATGCTGTGGCCAGCCACTTGGCGACTATTCCATTTTTGCCACTGCCAAAGTACCGACTTCTTCGAATATCGTTAAATGGGGGAATTTTGTTCAGAATGCATTCCTCTACCTGTTAGTATGCATCAGAGTTTCTTCCAGGCATCTCTTCGGGAGGGGGGGGGGGGAGGGGGGGGAGGGGGGCTTCGACCCCCCCGAAAACTTTTTACCGCCCCACTCCCCCCCCCCCCCCACGAATGAAATGAAATTTATATAATTTATATAGAAAATATATACTTTTAACAGTGTCCGCCCCCCGAAGAAAGTTTACCGCACCCCCCCCCCCGGAAATTTCAAGTGCACCCCCCCCCCGGAGAAAAAAGTCTGGAAGAAAAACTGGTATGCATTTAATTTGACCTGAGTGACGTAGTATTTTAGTCATTATCTTCCTACGGTTGAGCCAGGTACTGCACAGGCAAGTATGAGTTAACCATGTGTTCAGTGGGGTGGAGGATAAGCCTAGTGAGAACCAAAGGACAGAAGCAACCGATACAGTATTCAAACCGATACTAAGACAGTTTGTCGGAGTTTGTCGTGTTGAGAATTGTTTGGTTTTGGGAGACACCTCCTGAGCCAGAGGTGTCAGTAAAGAAAGAACAAAAAAGTTATTGGCTTCTAAAGTGAATTCGAATAATTCTAGTTATATTATTTGATCGCTAATTTTATCATAGTAGAGCTAGCTAAACAGTTTTTGTTCGAAACGTTTGTATGTTTTTATATGAATCAATATTAGTTCATATTTAACGCTATTTATTTAAAATAAAAAATACAATTTATTTACCTAATCCTTATCAAATAACAAAATATTGAAAACAAAAATACGTTAGTGGCTCTTTGTAAATTTTAACTTTTGGCTGTTCCGTCTCAAAAGGTTGCCGACCCTTGAGTATAGTTTGTTATTAGGACTATACAATAACAATATGAGATTGCCTCACTGGGATGCACGCGTGATTTTTGAAAAAAAACCTCCAGGTTTATTTGTTTTTGGAAAAAAAGATTTCAATTGTTTTGTTTTGAATATGCAGTGAAATTTTTAATTACGTCTACTCATTTCATACTACTCACTGTTAAATCATAGTATTGTGTAGACCTTTAAGTGTCATTTATTGAGTTGTATACTTCTGACGTGTAGTTGCTATGAAAATATTCGCTACTTAATCAATAATTATCAGTGATTTAATTTAAATATTTTTTTCACACAATGTAAAAAATTCAAGAATCAACCAGAATGTGATATTTCTTTATTTCATCTTCGGCAACCCAAACACCAGTTCTGTTGAACTAGGTATATGTATGAAGTATGAGAAAATGGCGCGGCATTGATAAACAAGCCTGTTGGTGAGTATAGTACACGTATGGAAGTTAAACATTGCACCCTGTATTTTTAGTCATATAAACTAATTTCACATTAAATTACACTGTTATTTCTGTTATATTATTGTTGCCATTCAACTTTATATAGTATGTTAGCAAATACAAATGCTGTCAATCATCTGTATGCTGCTGACGTATTTTTTATATTTATGATGCAAAAATGCAGCAAAAATGAGAGTTTTAATTTGTTTTTCCAACCCATTTTGGCACCCCCTAAAGTCGACGCCCGGGGACACATGTACCCCCTCGCTACGCCTCTGCAATAACATGCTATAGATATGTATCAAATCTAAGCTACAGAAATATAAACAAATATGGTATTGAATTCAACTGGATAAATGCTACGCCAATCTCCAAGATGTATGCTACAAAAGTTTACAGATGTATGCTACATGCATTTTCCAATTGTATTCTACCAAAGTTTACTTAGCGTATGCTGCAGCAGTTCTATGTCGTATGTCACATACATTGTCAAACAGAACTGTCCGTCCGCCTGTATGCTACCGAAGCTTAACAGTAGCGCAGCTTATAGGATATATTAATTGCTAATGAGCTGCTCTACTGTGGAGTTTTGGTGTGCGCAACATCTCAACGTTGTAAACATCAAAAGTTTTCATGTATCATAGTCACAGTTGCTGTGTAATAGTAATAGACTATTGTATATCTTCATGAGCTCTTGTTTGTTAATATGACAAAATAATAAAAACGGCATTGTTTCGCTTAGAATGGGGGTTGACATCAAAAAGAGCAGTATGCGGCTTGCGAGCCGCAGGTTGCCGAACCCTGTGAAGTGGGGATACTGATGTTTTGGGACAGGGGTCGGCAACCTGCGGCTCGCGAGCCGCATGCGGCTCTTTTGATGTAAAGATGCGGCTCTTCAGCTCCATGCTCAAATATTAATAATTATTTTATTTTTAAACTCAAGAAAATATTAGTCTGCAACGCTCCTAATGAACGATATAATAATAAATATAAACAATAAACACACGCTATTCTATTAGAATATTTAGTTACTCCTTTTTCTTCAATGTACTTCCTTGTTTTCTAAAATTGCGTTATTTAAATGTAAACAATGCCTCTGCTTGGATCATATTTATTGGGGCACGGATTTACCTACACTACCGCCCAGCACGTCATGGGGCATGTTGTATGAAAGCCTTGAGTGTAAGTAAATCACTCACCATAATATCACCATTAATCACTCACCGCCTAAGTGTTGGGGACGGAAAGTGGCGCTCTCGTGAACACGATTCCGCTACCGCAGGGGCACCATGTACAGCCCCTAGCTCGGTTTAATGATCGAATGTCTTGTGCCACATTATCACTATTGTAGGGTGCTCCTTAAAACTAACGTGGGCGCGTAGTGCTCGCGGGATAGCCCTGGGCGCCAAATCGCGCCCTGCAGAGACGCCAGAGGACTCGCCTAATTCGATTTAGTGAGCGACAATAGCAACCCATTTTATCGAAAATGAACGTAGGCGCCATGGTGCTCACGGGTAAGCCCGGGCGCCAAATCGCCCTCTGCCGGCGCGCCGGAGGGCGCCCCTGATTCGATTAAGTCAACGATTATTGTTGATCATCGTGTCCTTAGTGTATAGCCTTTTTTTAAACGAACGTAGGCGCCATATTTCTCGCAGGTGAGCACGCGGCTTCCTTTGGGTCGCGCAATCGACGAGGTGCCGGCGGCTGCGTCTGTTGCAGTTTTGCCGCTGAATATAAAAGTACCCCTTACCCGCTAGACAGGAAGCCCGATTAAAGGATGCCAAGTGCTAACATACCCGCTCTGGAACTCTGGGAGCCAAACCATGTATTGACAAAAATCGCACCCTCCCGGGTGCTACTCATCAGAATTTTTTTTTCGCAGAAATCTTCTCGGGAGTATTCTCATTTACTCTCCAAAGTTTCATGGCACTTGGATAAATGGTGTCGAACGGCATCCGACTTTTATTTGTTTATATACCGTACTTTCCCGGGGCGCCGCCTTTCCGAAATTAAAAAACATTTTTTGGAGAAACCTCCCCTGGAATGTGCTAATCAACTCACCGAAGTCAATCAGCAATCGACTTTTAATTTTATAAAACAAATTCTCCCCCCCCCCTGTCGGGGCGCTACCCCTGCGAATTTGACTTTTTTTTTTCGCAGATACCTCCACAGGAGTATTCTCAACAACTTCCTAAAGTTTCATGGCAATCGTATAAATGATGTAGTAATGAGTAAAAGGCAATCAGACACACACATACCTGCATACCTACATAACCCTATATATATATATATATATATATATATATATATATATATATATATATATATATATATATATATACCTAATCCTAATTAAAGATTATAATATTGAATTTAAATTGTTAGTGGCTCTTTGAAAGCTGGGAAATGTAAATTGCAACTTTTGCAACTTTTGGCTCTTCTGTCTCAAAAGGTTGCCGACCCCTGTTTTGGGACAAGAGGAGGGGAGGGTGATAGATCTACGTTTTTTTTTTTGTTTTTTTTACTTTCTCGTATATACGAAGTATAGAGAAAGTATTGTAATCGTGCACAAAAATCACTTGAAATTTTAACAATTTTCACCGTATTACACCTCAGTCCTTCATCACATCCGAAGTACAGAGGACTTATTTTAATCGGGCAAAAATTATCAATCCAGATTTATCAAAATTAAGAGGTTTTATGCGTAATCCATTCTGAAAAACTGGGCTTTGCAATTCTGTCCGTATGTCTGTGTGTCTGTGTGTGTGTGTCCGTGTGTAAACACGATAACTTGAGTACCGTTACAGCTAGGTTGATGAAATTTCATATATAAGTATTTTATCGAAATCGTAGATCCGTATCAACTTTTGAGCGATTTCCGATAACCGGAAGTGGTACTTTTTCTACTTTGAATTTTTCAAAAGCCTATAACTTGAGTACTATTTCAGATAGATAAATGAAATTTCACACGTAATTAAAGATCTAATTCTCTACCTTCTCTTAAATTTTGAGTAATTTCCGTTGAACGGAAGTAGTAATTTACGCTACTTCCGATTTCTCAAAAACCTAATGAAAAATTTTAAAGTACCAATAATATTGCGCACTATTATGCACTTTTTTATTTGGCGTTCAATTGGTGTGCAATTATTTTGTTTACGAGATTTTATTCTATTTTTAAAACTTTAAGTCTTTAAAATGAATTAAAAATCATGTCTATAGCCCGAGTTCCCATCCCCTGTTGTTTTATATAAGAATATTCGAGAAAGTTTAGGGGAGATCACTCCCGGTTTATTGAATAGTTTTATTTGCAATTAAAACAAGTACATCAACACTACGTTTTTACTTTCTCGTATATACGAAGTATAGAGAAAGTATTGTAATCGTGCACAAAAATCACTTGAAATTTTAACAAATTTCACCGTATTACACCTCAGTCCTTCATCACATCTGAAGTATAGAGGACTTTTTTTACTCGGGCAAAAATTATCAATCCAGATTTATCAAAAATAAGAGGTTTTATGCGTAATCCAGTCTGAAAAACTGGGCTTTGCAATTCTGTCCGTATGTCTGTGTGTGTGTGTGTCTGTCTGTGTGTAAACACGATTACTTGAGTACCGTTACAGCTAGGTTGATGAAATTTCATATATAAGTATTTTATCAAAATCGTAGATCCGTATCAACTTTTGAGCGATTTCCAATAAACGGAAGTGGTACTTTTTCTACTTTGAATTTTTCAAAAGCCTATAACTTGAATACTATTTCAGATAGATAAACGAAATTTCACATGTAAGTATAAGATCTAATTCTCTACCTTCTGTCAAATTTTGAGTAATTTCCGTTGCCCGGAAGTACTAATTTGCGCTACTTCCGATTTCTCAAAAAACTAATGTAAATGTTTAAAGTACTAATAATATTGCGCACTATTATGCACTTTTTTATTTGGCGTTCACTTGGTCTGCAATCTTTTGTCTACGAGATTTTATTCTATTTTTAAAACTTTAAGTATTTAAAATGGGTTAAAAATCATGTCTATAGCCCGAGTTCTCATCCCCTGTTGTTTTATATAAGAATTTTTCGAGAAAGTTTAGGGAAAATCATTTTTTTTTTGGCGTTTAATATTGTTCCTTCCACAAGTGGATAGGTTGCATGTTAAAAAATTACAATGTGATACATAGTATAACATTAAAAGATTTACAATGTTCTTAATATTCCTTCTGATTTCTTTGTTCCATGTTTCTTTGTTCCGATTTCTTGGTTCCATTTGTTTCTTTCTTGATTTTGTTTCCGGTTTGCTATGACATAAAGTACAGGACAGTACAAACATGATCGCTTCCCTGTTTTTTGGCCGTTCTTCTTTTGCTTGATACGCTCTTGGTTTGATAGTGGTTTATTCTTTGTTGGTAGTTGTACTTGGTGAGAGTGAGTTTGGTGTCTTGTCGTTGATGGTGAAGTTGGTCGAATAGTGTAGAACTTGCGTTGAGGTGAGGTATGATGCGCATGGTGGTAGAGTTGTTCGATGCATTGAAGCTTGGGGAGATTGGTTGGGTGGGTTCTTGTGTTGAGAGATCTTTCGAGGTGAGTTGCTTTGAAGTATTGTTCATTGTGGTTTGAAGAGTAGTAGCTTTGTGACATAGTCGAGTAATTGAATTGGGCGAGGTGACGTTGAAGAGTGAAGTTTGCTGGTATTGCTGAGTCGATGGTTTTGAGCTTGGTGAAGTGTTGAGGTGGGCGAAGTAGAGCTGTTAGCGATTGTTTATTATGAGTAGATGATCTTGAGAGATGGTTAGTTGATTTACTAGTGTTTTGACGGAAGCTTCCCACCTAAGATTTCTCCTAGGTGGGTGTCGTCAGAGTGTTAGTGAGTTTGTTGGGAGCGAGGTAGATACGTTTGACGTAGTAGATGAGTTCGATTTGTTGAGCAAGGTAGTTGCGTTTGACGTAGTAGATGAGTTCGAGTTGTTGGCGATAGACAGACCTCCCACCTAAGATTTCTCCTAGATGGGTGTCGTCAGGCTGAAAAATAAAAGATTGAAAAGTTAGCCACTCGTACATTTGAAGCCACCCAATACAGGTACTGGGTGACTCATCTCGAGAGCGTGTGCGTTCGAGGGATGTGTGGGAGCAACCCCACAGCGGTCGTTTGCGAGATTTGCGTGAGTTAGAGTAGTAGATTTGACCGCCTCTCGACCCCGGCAGCCAGCCCTAAAAAGGGCTGACCAACCAAATGGCTAAGATCCGTGTAGATCCATAACAGATACTACACTTTGATCTTAGCCAAAAAGCCGAGAAGCGATTAATGTTAGTCCCGAGAGTGCAATTGGCGGACGTGTTTAGGGAAGATCATTCCCGGTTTATTTTTAAAAATTATTTTCGCGAGAATTGAATCAGGTTGGGAGTACATCTAATTGGATGCAGCTTCTCTTATATGAATGCTTAATTTACTGCGTATGGTTTTAAAAAATTGTTTCCAAAATGTTTGAAATGTACTGAAATATTATTTAAATAATATTTAGAAACATTGTTGCTACATCAATAAATGCAAAATTACATCCTATATAAGGGTTTTAAAATTTTTAGCATTGTTGTAAAATTTACCTGTAAATTTTGCATATATTTGTTTTGTTAAATTATTTGAATTCTCTCCCTTTTTTTTAAAAGTGTTACTGTCCCCTTAAAGCCTCTGTTCTAGACTTTCTAGAGTATAATTTGTTATTAGGACTATACAATAACAATATGAGATCGCATCTCTCGGTTGCATGATTGATTTTTGAAAAAAAAAACAACTCCAGGTTTATTTGTTTTTAGAAAAAAAATTCAATTTTTAATTGTCTTGTTTTGAATATCCAGTGAAATTTAATTTCTAATTATTGTATTTTAAGTATTTTTAATTAAGTCTACTCATTTCATACTACTCACTGTTAAATCATTAAATTGTGTAGACCTTTAAGGGTCATTTATTGAGTTGTATACTTCTGATGTGTAGTTGCTATGAAAAAACTACCTACTTAATCAAAAATAATCAATGATTTAATTTAAATTTTTTTTTTCAAACAGTGCAAAAAATTCAAGAATCAACCCGAATGTGATATTTCTTTATTTCATCTTCGGCAACCCAAACACCAGTTTTGTTCAACTAGGTATATGTATGCAGTATAAGAAAATGGCGCAGGATTTATAAACAAGTCTGTTGGTGAGTATAGTACACGTATGGAAGTTAAACATTGCACCCTGTATTTTTAGTCTTATAAATTAGTCTCACATTAAATTACACTGTTACTTCTGTTATATTATTGTTGCCATTCCTCTTATAATGTGTTATTTTCCTCCGAATGCACACTTCAGAACTACTAAATAATATAATTATTATAGGGATACTTAGTAAATATGTGTGATGCCAATCATCTGTATGCTGCAAACGTAGCATATATGTATGCTGTCAATCATCTGTATGCTGCTTACGTAGCAAAGATGTATGCTGTAGGTCATATGTATGCTGCGGTTGAGCCTAGCCTGCGAACTGCAGTGTGTTGCAGTTCCTTGCCAGGCTCCAGCCACAATGTACATCAAACCAACAACTATACACGTTTAATAGTGTCTGCTGCATTTATATACAAGCATATTGCTACAAAAGTTGTTCAATATTACAGAGGCGTAGCGACTCTTCCCGGCGCTCGGGGTCAACCTTTCAATTTTCGATTTGCACCCCCCCCCATATATTTTTTTTATATTTATAATGCAAAAATGCAGCAAAAATGAGAGTTTAATTTGTTTGTCCAACCCATTTTGGCGCCCCCAAAGGTTGACGCACGGGGACACATGTACCCCCTCTCTACGCCTCTGCAATAACTTGACATAGATATTTAACAAATCTAAGCTACAGAAATATAAACAAATATGGTATAGAATTCAACTGTATATATGCTACGCCAATCTCCAAGATGTATGCTACAAATGTTTACAGATGTATGCTACATGCATTTTCCAAATGTATTCTACCAAAGTTTACTTAGCGTATGCTGCAGCAGTTCTATGTCGTATGTCACATACATTGTCAAGATATATGATACAGAAATGATAGAGAAGTATGCTGGAGAATTTACACAACGTACGCTACAGGAGTTTGCCGGCCGTATGCTACAGAAACTGCCCATTCGCCTGTATGCTACCGAAGCTTAACAGAAGCGCAGCTTATAGGATGTATTAATCTCTTATGAGCTGCTCTACTGTCGAGTTTTGGTGTGCGCAACATCTCAACGTTGTTGACATCAACAGTTTTCAAGTATCATAGTCACGGTTGTTATGTTTGCTATTACTGAGTGTGAGATGAAAGCAACTTCCTCTTTTGAATTCGAGATTAATTCTACTTTATCTATAAATAAAAGAGATATACACTACTTCATTTAGTGAATACCAGAGGTATGCCACTTTATCTAGTGACTACCAGAGGTATGCCACTTTATCTAGTGACTACCAGAGGTATGCCACTTTATCTAGTGAATACCAGAGGTATGCCACTTTATCTAGTGAATACCAGAGGTATGCTACTTAATCTAGTGAATACCAAGGTATGCCACTTTATCTAGTGAATACCAGAGGTATGCCACTTTATCTAGTGACTACCAGAGGTATGCTACTTCATGTAGTGAATACCAAGGTATGCCACTTTATCTAGTGACTACCAGAGGTATGCCACTTTATCTAGTGAATACCAGAGGTATTCTACTTCATATAGTGAATTCCAGCAATATTCCACTTCATGTAGTGAATACCAGAGGTATGCCACTTCATGTAGTGAATACCAGAGGTATGCCACTTCATCTAGTGAATACCAGAGGTATGCCACTTCATCTAGTGAATACCAGATAGTCCACCATCACTATGCTGTCAACACCAGTACAGCCCATCATCATTATTCTACTAAAGCAGATGAGCAGTATTCGAATGTCTTGTAAACCGTCCATTAAGACATTCTCGTACCACTCCTATGCTTTGTAGTGCAAACGCTTCATGCTAGCAGATACGTTAAGGTACTATGCCGCTACGTTAAAGTACTATGCCGCTACGTTAAAGTACTATGCCGCTACGTTAAAGTACTATGCCGCCAAGTTAAAGTACTATGCCGCTACGTTAAAGTACTATGCCGCTACTTTAAAGTACTATGCCGCCAAGTTAAAATACTATGCTGCTACGTTAAAGTAATATGCCGCTACACAGTGGCGTAGCGATGTCGGGTGTCACCCGGTGCGGCACTTTATGGTGTCACCCCCCAGAGGTGTTGCGACCCTTCCCGGGGACAAGCTTTCATATTTTCGATTTGCACCCCCTCAAACTTTCGATTTGCACCCCCCCCCCCTCAAGTTTTTCTCTATATATTTTGCTATTTTTTGCCTTGGTGTCAACCCCCTAAATGGTGTCACCCGGTGCGGTCCGCACCCCCCCCCCTCGCTACGCCTCTGACAATAGGTGTCGATTTTGCAGTTGATTTGGCCAATTTTATCCATTAAAATACATAATCAAAAATTACTCCAGACTATTTTTCTTACTTTTGCAAAAATATAATCTAGAATGTTATACTTATCTTTGCATAAAATTAATCAAAAATATTATTTTTACTCTTGCGAAAAATTAATCTGAAACAGTGGCGTAGCGAGGTCGGGTGTCACCCGGTGCGGCACTTAATGGTGTCACCCCCCCCCCCCCAGAGGCATAGAGACCCTTCCCAGGGACAAACTTTCAAATTTTCGATTTGCACCCCCCCCCTCAAGTTTTCGATTTGCACCCCCCCTCAAGTTTTCGATTTGCACCCCCCTCAAGTTTTCGATTTGCACCCCCCCCCCCTCAAACTTTCGATTTGCACCCCCCCCCCTCGAGTTTTTCTCTATATATTTTGCTGTTTTTTGCCTTGGTGTCACCCCCCTAAATGGTGTCACCCGGTGCGGTCCGCACCCCCCGCCCCCCCCCCTCGCTACGCCCCTGCCGCTACATTAAAGTACTATGCCGCTCAATTAATTGAAAATCTTCAAGCTACTTAGCTCAAGTTAGTGAGGTCTCCAAGCTACGTTAAAGTACTTATCTACACAAATTACTGAGAAGTCTTCAAACTAACCCTGCCCTTATAACCAAATGAGAACAGTACTACAAGTACAGTAGGCTAAACGTTAAACTCATAGTTTCTTCCAGGCATCTCTTCTACCGCCCCCCCCCCCCCGAACGAAATGAAATTTATATAATTTATATAGAAATTATATACTTTTAACTGTGTCCGCCCCTCCTCCCCCCCCCCGAAAAAAGTCTACCACCACCCCGAAAATTTCAAATGCCCCCCCCCCCCCCCCCCGGAGAAAAAAAGTCTGGAAGAAACACTGGTTGAACTGGACATCGAAACTAACAGGGTACGTACAATTTTAAAATTCTTTTCTTTCACTAAGTATTTGTTTTCAGACTGATTCCCCAGCCCCAACCACACACCGCCCTTGATATTTTAAACTTGTGGCTGTCTACTCATGTTTTCGCACAAAACATAAAGTTTTGCTCTGCTATGATAATAAAATCGTAAATATTATATAACTATAGGACTATACCTACCCAATTTAGATGCTAATAATAACTAAAAACTATGTCACTAAAGTCTAATTAATGCACACTGACACATAAAAAATGCCTTCTGAATAAAATAACAATTACTATTGTAAATATTCGAAAAAAAATTGCACTTCTGTATTGGAAAGAACGGTACCAATGCTGGCCGCAGTTGTGGAGCTTGGCCTTGTGCTAACCAGCTGTCTGTATACGTTCACTCCACCTATTTTTAAATTTTTTTTTATCTTGTTTAAAGTTGTTTTTTAAAGTATAACATTTTCATTAGTTATGAAAATTTAAAAAAATATAAATATTATGGAAGTTGTGAGGCGCATTGTGACATCAAAGGAGCCGTATGCGGCTTGCGAGCCGGAGGTTGTTGACCCCTGTGATGTGGGGATACTGGTGTCTTGGGACAAGAGGCGGGGAGGGTGATAAATCTACGTCTTGTTAGCTTATTTAAAATGATTTTTGCAGCTTTTCTTATATAAATGCTTTATTTATTGCGTACGGTATAAAAAAATTGTTTACAAAAGTGTTAGAACTGTTCTGAAATATTAATTAAATAATATTTAGAAACATTGTTGCTATATTAATAATTGCAAAACTACATACTATATTATGGTTATTAAATGTTTAGGATTGCTCTAAAATGTACCTATAAATTTTGCGAATATTTGTTTTGTTAAATTATTTGAATTATTTCCCTTTTTTAGTGATACTGTCCCTTAAAGCCTCTGTTATAGACTTTCTAGAGTATAGTTTGTTATTAGGACTATACAATAACAATATGAGATTGCATCACTCGGATGCACGCGTGATTTAAAAAAAAAAAACTCCAGGTTTATTTGTTTTTAGAAAAAAAAATCAATTTTCAATAGTCTGGTTTTGAATATGCAGTGAAATTTGATTTCTAATTATGGTACTTTAAGTATTTTTAATTAAGTCTACTCATTTCATACTACTCGCTGTTAAATCATAAAATTGTGTACACCTTTAATGGTCATTTATTGAGTTGTATACTTCTGATGTGTAGTTGCTATAAAAATACTACCTACTTAATCAAAAATAATCAGAGTTTTAATTTTTTTTTAAAGTCCACACAGTGCAAAAAATTCTACAATCAACCCGAATGTGATATTCTTTTATTTCATCTTCGCGACCCAAACACCAGTTTTGTTCAACTAGGTATATGTATGCAGTATGAGAAAATGGCGCGGGATTGATAAATACGCATAAGGGTGAGTATAGTACACATATGGAAATTAAGTATTGTACCTTGTAGTTTTAGTCATATAAATTAATCTCACATTAAATTATATTATCTCTTCTGTTATATTATTGTTGCCATTCCTCTTTATATAGTGTGTTATTTTCCTCATAATGCACACTTCAGAACTACTAAATAATACAATTATTATTTAATTTAATTAATATTCATCGTATATATTCATCGTATATATTAAATAGTCAATGATTTTGGAAATGCTTCTTAAGAGCAGGAAACAAATTTAAAAGTTATTTTATTTACGTGTACGGTGGATATATTATAAAACGAGTAGATCTGCAACTATATATCGCTATGCTTCCTTCCTTATATGGAAACCGGCTAAGAAGGTTGACTTCCATCAGCCAGGCAGGCCTCGTTGTAGCAAACCCCGACCACGAGAGTTTCCTACACATCGGTCGCTAATTACGTTGGCTCTCACCGGGCTTTCCTTCCCCAGCCACCAGAAGCGGGACGTCGTCCTACCGCCTGGTATCCAGCTTGATCGTGGGGGGCGTTCGGCCAGATCAAAAACCTCTAGCTGCTGTTGGCTACCACTAGCAATTCCCCACACATTAGGAGGGTCATGAGCTTGGTCCGACTAGTGGCACTCTTCCGAAGCAACGTGAAGGCCGCAGCTTAAATTCAAAATATCTGGTTAGGGCAGGGGTCGGCAACCTGCGGCTCGCGAGCCGCATGCGGCTCTTTTGAAATCAAGATGCGGCTCTCCAGCTCCTTGCACAAATACTAATAATCTTAATAAAAAAATAAAATATTTGAAATAAAAAAAATGTTAGTGGCTCTTTAAAACCAGAGAAATTTTGAAAATTTTAACTTTTGGCTCTTCCGCTTCAAAAGGTTGCCGACCCCTGGGTTAGGGTCGAGAGCAAACCCTTTTTGGTTCCCGACAGTCCTCCTCCCCCACGCTATTATGTAGGGGACTTGGGAGTCCGACGTACCAGGCTCTTCGGAATATCGCTATTCTAGCTAGAATGTATAAAAACAAAAAAACCATTAAACCTGTTAAAGTGATAAATTATTGTGTACTTCGTACATAATACTGATAAGTATATCGCAGTATTATGTTAGAGGTATTTAACTATATGCACCATATAAGCATAAAAAAAAACTGAGCAGTAACATTAACAACTTGAAAAATGCGTTTATTTCAAAGTCATTTTTTTTTCCTTTTTGTGCCCAAGACACAATGCGCCGCCTTAGAGTGTTCCCTCCACTTTTGTCGGTCACCGGTAATTTTCCTGGCAGTCCCCCATGACAATCTTGCCAGTGGCGTAGCGAGGTCGGGTGTCACCCCCGCAGAGGCGTAGCAACCCTTACCGGGGGGGGGGGAACAAACTTTCAATTTCCGATTTGCACCACCCCCCCCCCCTCAAATTTTCGATTTGCACCTTTCTCAAACTTTCGATTTGCACCCCTCCCCCCCCCCCCCCCCAATAAACTTTTGATTTCCACCTCTTAAAAGACTATTTAACACTCGAATTAATTACTTAATTAAGTGGAATTATCATTTTTCTCCATATATTTTGCTATTTTTTGCCTTGGTGTCACCCCCCTAAATGGTGTCACCTGGTGGATTACGCACCCCCCTCGCTACGCCACTGAACCTTGCCCATGTCACCTGTGTCGCCGCCGTGAGCCTCTACGTCCCTCTGCCTTCCCTGCATTCATTTTCCCCGAGGTGTCCAGTTTAGCCCCATGCGCTTATTTGGACGTGACAAAATAATTGGTGACGGTTTGATAGAAGAGGTTTTGGGATAGGGCGTTACCCTCTGTCAAATACCAAGGTCATTTCACCCTCATCCCTTCATTACACACCAGTACTAATACCCCCCCCCCCAACCTAACCTATAACCCCCGTACAAAATTGTTAAGGCATAAACCACGTAAATAGCTAGTAGACCTAAAACCTAATAAGTATTGGAATGTGGATCGGGTTAGGACTAGGGATAGGTATACTTAGCAAATATGTATGATGTCAATCATATGTATGCTGCTGACAGCACAAATTGTGCTGTCAATCATCTGTTGATGTAACAAATATGTATGCTGCCAATAATCTGTATGCTGCTGACGTAGCAAAGATGTATGCTGTAGGTCATATGTATGCGGCGGTTGAGCCTAGCCTGCGAACTGCAGTGTGTTGCAGTTCCTTGCCAGGCTCCAGCCACAATGTACATCAAACCAACAACAGTGCACACGTTTACTAGTGTCTTCTGCATACGTGTACAAGCACATTGCTACAAAAGTTGTTCAATAACATGTCATAGATATTTGTTTTTAAAATCTAAGCTACATAAATATAAAGAAATATGGTATAGAATTCATCTGGATATATGCTACGCTAATCTCCAAGATGTATGCTACAAACGTTTACAGATGTACTATACGTTCATTTTCCAAATGTATTCTACCAAAGTTTACTTAGCGTATGCTACAGCAGTTCTATGTCGTATGTCACATACATTGTCAAGATATATGCTACAGAAATGATAGAGAAGTATGCTGGAGATTTTTACCCAACGTACGCTATAGTAGATTGCCAGACTTATGCTACAGAAACTGACCGTCCGCCTGTATGCTACCGAAGCTTAACAGTAGCGCAGCTTATAGGATGTATTAATTTCTAATGAGCTGCTCTACTGTGGAGTTTTGGTGTGCGCAACATCTCAACGTTGTAGACTTTAAAAAGTTTCATGTTTCATAGTCACGTTTGTTATGTAAAGAGATAGCTACGGTATAGACTGTTGTCACTAAAGTCAAATTAATGCACACTGACACATAAAAAATGCCTTCTGAATAAAATAACAATTACTATTGTAAATATTCGAAAAAAATTGCACTTCGGTATTGGAAAGCACGGTACCACTGCTGGCCATAGTTGTGGAGCTTGGCCTTGTGCCAAGCAGCTGCCAGCTGTCTATATGCGTTCTACTCCACCTATTTTTAATTTTTTTATCTTGTTTAAAGTTGTTTTTTAAATTATAATATTTTCATTAGTTATGAAAAAAAAATATAAATATTATGGAAGTTGTGAGGCGCATTGTGACATCAAAGAGCCGTATGCGGCTTGCGAGTCGGAGGTTGCTGACCCCTGTGATGTGGGGATACTGGTGTCTTGGGACAAGAGGCGGGGAGGGTGATAGATCTACGTTTTGTTTGTTTATTTTAAAATTATTTTTGCGTGAATTACAGGAGGACGGAACCACAAATATTTGGATGCAGCTTTACTTATATAAATGCTTAATTTATTGCGTACGGTTTTAAAAATTGTTTATAAAAGTGTTAGAAATGCTCTGAAATATTAATTAAATAATATTTAGAAACATAGTTGCTACATTAATAATTGCAAAACTACATACTATATTATGATTATTATATGTTTAGGATTGCTCTAAAATGTACCTGTACATTTTGCGAATATTTGTTTTGTTAAATTATTTAAATTCTTTCCCTTAGTTTTAGTGATACTGTCCCCTTAAAGCTTCTGTTCTAGACTTTCTAGAGTATAGTTTGCTATTAGGACTATACAATAACAATATGATATTGCATCACTGGGATGCACGCGTGATTTTTTTTTTTTAAAAATCCAGGTTTTATTTGTTTTTAGAAAAAAAATCAATTTTTCAATTGTCTTGTTTTGAATATGCAGTGAAATTTAATTTCTAATTATTGTACTTTAAGTATTTTTAATTAAGTCTACTCATTTCATACTACTCACTGTTAAATCATAAAATTGTTAACACCTTTAAGGGTCATTCATTGAGTTGTATACTTCTGATGTGTAGTTGCTATGAAAATACTACCTTCTTAATAAAAAATAATCAGTGTTTTAATTTTTTTTAAAAGTCCACACAGTGCAAAAAATTCAACAATCAACCAGAATGTGATATTTCTTTATTTCATCTTCGGCAACCCAAACACCAGTTTTGTTCAACTTGTTATACGTATGTAGTATGAGAAAATGGCGAGGCATTGATAAACAAGCATATTGGTGGTAAATTACACTGTTTATTCTGTTATGTTATTGTTGCCATTCCTCTTTATATAGTGAGTTATTTTCCTCCTAATGCACACTTCAGAACTACTAAATAATACAATTATTATTTAATCTAATTAATATTCATCGTATATATTCATCGTATATATTAAATAGTTAATGATTTGGGAAATGCTTCTAAAAGCCAGGAAACAAATTCAAAAGTTATGTTAGTTACGCGGATATATTATAAAACGAGTAGATCTGCAACGATATATCGCTATGCTAGCTAGAATGTATAAAAAACAAAAACCATTATACTTATTAAGGTATAAAATTGATGTATACCTCGTACATAAGAGTGATAAGTATATCGCAGTATTATGTTAGAGGTATTTAACTATATGCAACATATAAGCATAAAAAAAGTGAGCAGTAAAATTATCACCTTGAAAAATGCGAACGCGTTTATTTCAAAGTCATTTTTTTTTTCCTTTTTGTGCACAAGACACATGGGCCGCCTTAGAGTGTTCCCTCCACTTTTGTTGGTCACCGGTAATATTCCTGGCAGTCCCCCATGACAATCTTGCCAGTGGCGTAGCTAGGTCGGGTGTCACCCCCGCAGAGGCGTAGCAACCCTTACCGGGGGGGGGGGGGGGAACAAACTTTCAATTTCCGATTTGCACCACCCCCCCCCCTCAAATTTTGCACCATTCTCAAACTTTCGATTTGCACCTCCCTCCCCCCCCCCCCCATTAAACTTTTGATTTCCAACTCTTAAAAGACTACTTAACACTCGAATTAATCACTTAATTAAGTGGAATTATCATTTTTCTCCATTTATTTTGCTATTTTTTGCCTTGGTGTCACCCCCCTAAATGGTTTCACCCGGTGCGATACGCACCCCCCTCGCTACGCCACTGAACCTTGCCTCTGTCACCTGCATCGCCGCCGTGCGCCTCTACGTCCTTCGGCCTTTCCTGCAATCATTTTCGCCGAGGAGTCCAATTTAGCCCCATGCGCTTATTTGGACGAGACAAAATAATTGGTGACGGTTTGATAGAAGAGGTTTTGGGATAGGGCGTTACCCTCTCTCAAATACCCAGTTCATTTTACCCTCACCCCTTCGTTACACAGGAGTTCTAATACCCCCCCCCCCCCCCCCACCTAGCCTATAAACCCCTGAATATCAACCTCCGTACAAAATACATACGGTAAGGCATAGACCATGTAAGTAGTTAGTTGACCTAAAACCTAATAAGTATGGAATGTGGGTCGGGTTAGGTATACGTAGCAGATATGTATGATGGCAATCATCTGTATGCTTCTGGCGTAGCAGAGATGTATGCTGCCAATCATCTGTATGCTGCTGACGTAGCAAAGATGTGTGCTGTATGTCATATGTATGCTGCGGTTGAGCCTAGCCTGCGAACTACAGTGTATTGCAGTTCCTTGTCAGGCTCCAGCCACAATGTACATCAAACCATCAACAGTGCACACGTTTACTAGTGTCTTCTGCATACGTGTACAAGCACATTGCTACAAAAGTTGTTCAATAACATGCCATAGATATGTATCAAATCTAAGCTACAGAAGTATAAAGAAATATGGTATAGAAATTAACAGGATATATGCTTCGCCAATCTCCAATATGTATGCTACAAACGTTTACAGATGTACTATACATGCATTTTCCAAATGTATTCTACGTAAGTTTAATTAGCGTATACTGCAGCAGTTCTATGTCGTATGTCACATACATTGTCAAGATATATGCTACAGAAATGATAGAGAAGTATGCTGGAGATATTTAACTCAACGTACGCTACTGCCGATTGCAAAACGTATGCTACAGAAACTGTCAGTCCGCCTCTATGCTACCGAAGCTTAACAGTAGCGCAGCTTATTGGATGTATTAATTTCTTATGAGCTGCTCTACTGTGGAGTTTTGGTGTGCGCAACATCTCAACGTTGTAGACTTTAAAAGTTTTCTTGTTTCATAATTACGTTTGCTATGTAAAGAGATACTACGTATTCGACTGTTGTTTATGTTCTAGAGCTCGTGTTTGTTTAATATAACGGCATCGCATTTTTTGCTTAGCTAGTCAGGTGACAGCAGGTGAAATGAATGCTACTTCATTTAAGTGAATAGGACATGAGTACTATTTCATCTACTTAATGCTTTATTAATGTTTCTTCATCTAGTAAAAAGTTAAAGTTTACTACTTCCTCTGGTGAATACCAGGTAGCCACCATCAGGTCCCAGACGCCTTTTACATCAAACCGACAACAGTACACAAGTTTAATATTGTTTGCTGCATATGTGTACAAGCACTTTTTTCCAGATATATGCCACATATATTTACGAGGTGTATGCTGGAGAATTTTAATCAACATACGCTATAGCAGATTGCCAGACTTACGCTACAGAAACTGTCCGTCCGCCTGTATGCTACCGAAGCTTAACAGTAGCGCAGCTTATAGGATGCATTAATTTCTTATGAGCTGCTCTACTGTCGAGTTTTGGTGTGCGCAACATCTCGATGCCGCTACGTTAAAGTACTATGCCGCTACGTTAAAGTACTATGCCGCTAAGTTAAAATACTATGCCGCTCAATTAGATGAAAATCTTCAAGCTACTTAGCTCAAGTTAGTGAGGTCTTCAAGCTAAGTTAAAGTACTTATCTACACAAATTACTGAGAAGTCTTCAAACTAACCCTGCCCTTATAACCAAATGAGAACAGTACTACAAGTAAAGTAGGCTGAACGTTGAACTGGACATTGAAACTAACAGGGTAAGTACAATTTTAAAATTCTTTTCTTTTACTAGGTATTTGTTTTCAGACTACTTCCCCATCCCCAACCACACACCGTCCTTGATATTTTAAACTTGTGGCGGTCTACTCATGTTTTTGCACAAAACATAAAGTTTTGCTCTGCTAGGATAATAAAGTCATAAATATTATATAACTATAAGACTATCCCTACCCAATTTAGATGCTAATAATAACTAAAAAACTATGTCAATAAAGTCAAATCAATGCACACTGGCACATAATAAAAATGTCTTCTGAATAAAATAACAATTACTATTGAAAATATTCGAAAAAAAAATTGCACTTCTGTATTGGAAAGCACGGAACCACTGCTGGCCACAGTTGTGGAGCTGGGACTTGTGCCAAGCAGCTGCCAGCTGTCTATATGCGTTCTACCTCACCTATTTTTATTTTTTAATCTTGTTTAAAGTTGTTTTTTGTAAGTATAATAACTTTATTAATTATGAAAATAAAATAATAAATTTATTATGGAACTGGTGAGCCGCATTGTGACATAAAGGGTGCCCTGTGCGGCTTGCGAGCCGCAGGTTGCCGACCCCTGTGATGAGGGGATCATGAGGTTTTGGGACGAGAGGCGGAGAGGGTATTCTACGGTATTTTTTTTTAAATTTTAGACTATGTAAGAGACTACTAAAGTACTTTCTATAGTATGCAGCTAATCTTATATGAATGTTTAATTTGCTGCGTATGGGTTTAAAAAATCGTTTACAAAAATCTTAAAAATTATTCTAAATATTAATTAAATGATATTCAGAAACACTTTTGCTAGATCTATAATTGCAAAATTAAATAATATATTAAAGCTATAGAAGTTTTAGCATTGCTTAAAATAGTTACTGTAAATTTTGCATATATTTTTTTTGTTAAATGAATTTAATTCTCTCCCTTAGTTTTAGTGATGCTGTCCCCTTAAAGTCTCTGTTCTAGAGCAGGGGTCTCCAAACTTTTTAACCCGAGGGCCGCATTAAGTATCAAATATCAGTTCGGGGGCCAGAGTTTCTTCCAGGCTTTTCTTCGGGGTGGCAGAGCACCCCCCCCCCCCCCCCCGAAGAACGTCAACCCCCCCCCCCCCCCCCACGACGAAATATAATTTACGTAGATATATATATACACATTTCAAGTGTCCCCCTCCCGGAGAAAATACCGGAGCATAATACAGTGCAGGAACATTGGTTGTAGAATATTTTTTCTCATTCGCTTGTTCAACCAAGCCTTTCTTTTTGCCACGCATGTACTTTCCTCCATCAACAGTCAGTTAACTGAGGTTAGTCCAGTCCAAGTTATAATCATCAAATGTTTTTTTTTTTAACTCATTGAATATATCGTCTCCGGCAACAGAGATATACATGTTATGTAGGGAAGACAGCTCTTGTATTAAGGTTCATGTCTTCATCCGCACTTATAATGAACATAAGCAGTTAAGAGGTAGAATAGCTGTCTAGCGACTCATCCATTGCAATTTTAAAAAAAGCAAAACTTGCTTGTATTTTTCGCTATTTGAGTCACAATGTTTTCACCAATGTCTGCACCCAAAGCTACATTTTCAAGTTGTTTTGAATTTTCTGGGTTGAGTTTCTCAGCCACCTCCAACAAACTTTTTTTTTCCCTGGACAAAAAGATATCCGCGGGCCGGATGAGAGGACTTCGCGGGCCGCATGCGGCCCGCGGGCCGTAGTTTGGAGACCCCTGTTCTAGAGTATAGTTTGTTATTCGGACAATACAATAACAATATGAGATTGCATCACTGGTATACACGCGTGATTTTGAAAAAAAAAACCTCCAGGTTTATTTGTTTTTAGAAAAAAAAAATCAGTTTTTCAATTGTTTTGTTTTGAATATGCAGTGAAATTTAGTTCCTAATTATTATACTTTAAGTATTTTTAATTACGTCTACTCATTTCATACTACTCACTGTTAAATCATAGTATTGTGTAGACCTTTAAGGCTCATTTATTGAGTTGTATACTTCTGATGTGTAGTTGCTATGAAAATATTAGCTACTTAATCAATAATTATCAGTGATTTAATTTAAATATTTTTTTCACACAGTAAAATTCAAGAATCAGCCAGAATGAGATATTTCTTTATTTTATATTCGGCAACCCAAACACCAGTTTTGTTCAACTAGGTATATGTATGCAGTGTGAGAAAATGGCGCGGGATTGATAAACACGCATATGGGTGAGTATAGTACACATATGGTAATTAAACATTGTTCCTTGTAGTTTTAGTCATATAAATTAATCTCACATTAAATTACACTGTTTCTTCTGTTATATTATTTTTGCCATTCATATTTATATAGTGTGTTATTTTCCTCCTAATGCACACTTCAGAAGTACTAAATAATACAATAATTATTTAATCTAAGTAATATTCATTGTATATATTCATCTTATATATTAAATAGTCAATGATTTAAGAAAATGCTTCCAAAGAGCAGGAAACAAATTTTTAAAAATTTCATAAAAAACGTTTTAATAACAAGCTTTTATGTAATGATGCACTAAAAAGTAGAAAATAAATTATACACTGCTATTTAAATTACAATAAAGAAAAGCGTGGGTCACTTTAGTACTTTAGTACTTATCGGATACCTTTACTAATATTTGAGAAGAGACCCACGCCCTTAAACTTTCGATTTGCACCCCCTCCCCCCCCCATCAAACTTTGGATTTGCACCTCTTAAAAGATTATTTAACACTCGAATTAATCACTTAATTAAGTGGAATTATCATTTTTCTCTATATATTTTGCTATTCTTTGCCTTGGTGTCACCCCCTAAATGTTGTCAACCGGTGCGATACGCACCCCCCTCACTACGCCACTGAACCTTGCCTCTGTCACCTGCATCGCCGCCGTGCGCATCTACGTCCTTCGGCCTTTCCTGCATTCATTTTCCCCGAGGTGTCCAATTCAGCCCCATGCGCTTATTTGGACGTGACAAAATAATTGGTGACGGTTTTATAGAAGAGGTTTACCCTCTCTCAAATACCTAGGTCATTTTACCCTCACCCCTTCGTTACACAGGAGTTCTAATACCCCCCCCCCCCACCTAGCCTATAAACCCCTGAATATCAACCTCCGTACAAAATACATACGGTAAGGCATAAACCATGTAAGTAGTTAGTTGACCTAAAACCTAATAAGTATGGAATGTGGGTCGGGTTAGGTATACGTAGCACATATGTATGATGGTAATCATCTGTATGCTTCTGGCGTAGCAGAGATGTATGCTGCCAATCATCTGTATGCTGCTGACGTAGCAAAGATGTATGCTGTAGGTCATATGTATGCTGCGGTTGAGCCTAGCCTGCGAACTGCAGTGTGTTGCAGTTCCTTGCCAGGCTCCAGCCACAATGTACATCAAAACAACAATAGTGCACACGTTTACTAGTGTCTGCTTTAGTGTACAAACATATTGTTACAAAAGTTGTTCAATAACATGCCATAGATATGTATCAAATCTAAGCTACAGAAATATAAAGAAATATGGTATAGAATTAAACTGGATATATGCTACGCTAATCTTCAAAATGTATGCTACAAACGTTTACAGATGGACGATACATGCATTTTCCAAATGTATTCTTCCAAAGTTTACTTAGCGTATGCTACAGCAGTTCTATGTTGTATGTCACATACATTGTCAAGATATATGCTACAGAAATTATAGAGAAATATGCTGGAGAATTTTACCCAACATACTCTACTTCATATTGCCAGACGTATGCTACAGAAACTATCCGTCCGCCTGTATGCTACCGAAGCTTAACAGAAGCGCAGCTTATTGGATGTATTAATTTCTAATGAGCTGCTCTACTGTGGAGTTTTGGTGTGCGCAACATCTCAACGTTGTAGACATCAAAAGTTTTCATGTTTCATAGTCACGTTTGCTATGTAAAGAGATACCTACGTAATAGACTGTTGTGGAAGCAAGTGAAATGAATGCTACTTCATTCAAGTGAATACGATATGAATACTACTGCATCTACTGAATGCTTGATTCCTGCTTCTTCATCTAGTAAACACGAGACGTATGCTACTTCCTCTAGTGAATGCTAGGTTAATGCTTCTTCATCTAGTAAACACGAGACGTATGCTACTTCCTCTAGTGAATGCTAGGTTAATGCTTCTTCATCTAGTAAACACGAGACGTATGCTACTTCCTCTAGTGAATGCTAGGTTAATGCTGCTTCATCTAGTAAACACTAGAAGTTTACTACTTCCTCTAGTGAATACCAGGTAGCTACCATCAGGCTCCTGTAACATGCAATTGAAATTTACCAGACTTATGCTACAGAAATATAAATATAGAATTTAACTGTGTTTGCTACGCGTATCCCCATGATGTATGCTACAATCGTTTACAGACGCACGATACATGCATTTTTAAAATGTATGCTACATAAATATTTTATTCCAGATATATGCTACATACATTAACGAGGTGTATGCTGGAGAATTTTAAGCAACGTACGCTACAGCAGATTGCAAGAAGTATGCTACAGAAACTGTCCGTCCGCCTGTATGCTACCGAAGCTTAACAGTAGCGCAGCTTATTGGATGTATTAATTTCTTATCAGCTGCTCTACTGTCGAGTTTTGGTGTGCGCAACATCTCAAGTTGTAGACATCAAAAGTTTTCCAGTTTCATAGTCACGGTTGCTATGTTTGCTATTACTGAGTGTAAGATGAAAGCTACTTCCTCTTTTGAATGCGTGATAAATTCTGTTTCATCTATAAATAAAAGAGATATACACTACTAAAGCACATGAGCAGTATTCGAATGTCTTGTAAACCGTCCATTAAGACAATCTCGTACCGCTCCAAGGCTTTGTAGTGCAAACGCTTCATGCTAACAGATACGTTAAAGTACTATGCCGCTAATTTAAAGTACTATGCTGCTACGTTAAAGTACTATGCCGCTACGTTAAAGTACTATGCCGCTCAATTAGTTGAAAATCTTCAAGCTACTTAGCTCAAGTTAGTGAGGTCTTTAAGGTACGTTAAAGTACTTATCTACTCAAGCTATTGAGAAGTCTTCAAACTAACCCTGCCCTTATAACCAAATGAGAACAGTACTACAAGTAAAGTAGGCTGAACGTTGAACTGGACATCGAAACTAACAGGGTACGTACAATTTTAAAATTCTTTTCTTTAACTAAGTATTTGTTTTCAGACTGATTCCCCAGCCCCAACCACACATTGATATTTTAAACTTTTGGCAGTCTACTCATGTTTTCGCACAAAACCAGTAGCGTAGCGAGGGGGGGGGGGGGACATATGTCCCCGGGCGCCGACCTTAGGGGGCGCCAAAATGGGTTGGAAAAATAAATTTAAAGGCTGAATGGGGTGCAGATCGAAATCTCGAGGGGGGTGGGGGGTGGAAATCGAAAGTTTGAAGGGGGGGGGGGGGTGCAAATCAAAATCTTGAAGAGGGGGGTGCAAATCGAAAAGTTTGTCCCCGGGCGCCGGGAAGGGTCGCTACGCCTCTGCACAAAACATAAAGTTTTTCGCACAAAACATAAAGTTTTACTCTGCTAGGATAATAAAATCGTAAATATTATATAACTATAGGACTATCCCTACCCAATTTAGATGCTAATAATAACTAAAAACTATGTCACTAAAGTCTAATTAATGCACACTGACACATAAAAAATGCCCTCTGAATAAAATAACAATTACTATTGTAAATATTAGAAAAAAATTGCACTTCGGTATTGGAAAAAACGGAACCACTGCTGGCCATAGTTGTCGAGCTGGGCCTTGTGCCTACGCATCTGCCAGCTGTCTGTATACGTTCTACTCCACCTATTTTTATTTTTTTAATCTTGTTTAAAGCTGTTTTTTTAAATTATAACGAGCCGACCCGCGGCGTATCATACGCCGCTATTTAGTTGTTTTATTTTCTACTTTTCAGTAATTCATAAATTGTGAATTCGACAGTACCAATGCTGCCACTGAAAATATTTGCTTTAAAACACTAACCCCCCCCCCCTTTACCCCAACCCCTATCCTACCCCCCCCCCGCCCCCCCCCCCCTGAAAGCAGCCTCCTCTTAGTTACCTCCTGTAAGTTTAAAATCGTTTCAAACTAAATTATCTGCCCCTAATAACCGTCAACAAACCCGACTCTACGATTTGTAAACATTTAGAGTGAACCACAGCTCACCAGATCATGTGGGGGTGGGGTGGTGTGGTAGTGATAGTGAGGAAGAGAGGGGACTGCAAAGGCGCGCTTGCAGCTTGTTTTCTAACGGCTCCCAGAAGAGAATTATATATATACGAGCCGACCCGCTGCGTATCATACGCCGCTATGTAGTTGTTTTTTTTCTACTTTTCAGTAATTTATAATTTGTGAATTCGACAGTACCAATGCTGCCATTGAAAATATTTGCTTAAAAACACTAGCCCCCCCCCCCCCCCCCCACGTGAAAGCAGCCCCCTCTTAGTTACCTCCTCTAAGTTTAAAATCGTTTCAAACTAAATTATCTGCCCCTAATAGCCGTTACCAAACCCGTCTCTGTGATTGTAAAATGTAAACAGAGTGAACACCGCTCACCAGATCATGTGGGGGTGGGGGTGGTAGTGATAGTGATAGAGAGGAAGAGAGGGGACTGCAAAGGCGCGCTTGCAGCTTGTTTTCTAACTGATCCCAGAAGAGAATTATATATATAGAAAGATATTTTTTATTAGTTATGAAAATAAAATAATATAAATATTATGGAACTAGTGAGGCGCATCGTGACATCAAAAGAGCCGTATGCGGCTTGCGAGTCGGAGGTTGCCGACCCCTGTGATGTGGGGATACTGGTGTCTTGGGACAAAAGGCGGGGAGGGTGATAGAACTAAGTTTTTTTTTTATTTTTAAGAAATTATTTTTGCGAGAATTGCGTGATTGAAAAAATTGTGCATTAGTAGGGATGCAGCTTGTCTTATATGAATGCTTAATTTACTGCGTATGGTGTTAAAACATTGTTTACAAAAGTGTTAGAAATGTTATGAAATATTAATTAAATAATATTCAGAAACATTGTTGCTAAGCCAATAATTGCAAATTACATACTATATTATGATTATAAAATTTTTAGGATTGCCTTAAAATGTACCTGTAAATTTTGCATACATTTGTTTTGTTAAATTATTTGAATTCTCTCCCTTTATTAGTGTTAACATCCCCTTGAAGCTTCTGTTCTAGACTTTCTAGAGTATAGTTTGTTATTAGGACTATACAATAACAATATGAGATTGCATCACTCGGATGCACGCGTGATTTTTGAAAAAAAAAACTCCAGGTTTATTTGTTTTTAGAAAAAAAAATCAATTTTCAATAGTCTTGTTTTGAATATGCAGTGAAATTTGATTTCTAATTATGGTACTTTTTAATTAAGTCTACTCATTTCATACTACTCACTGTTAAATCATACAATTGTGTACACCTTTAAGGGTCATTTATTGAGTTGTATACTTCTGATGTGTAGTTACTATGAAAATACTACCTACTTAATCAAAAATAATCAGTGTTTTAATTTTTTTTTAAAGTCCACACAGTGCAAAAAATTCAACAATCAACCAGAATGTGATATTTCTTTTTCATCTTCGTCAACCCAAACACCAGTTTTGTTCAACTAGGTATATGTATGCAGTGTAAGAAAATGGCGCGGCATTGATAAACAAGCATATGGGTGAGTATAGTACACATATTAAAATTAAGCATTGTACCCTGTAGTTTTAGTCATATAAATTAATCTCACATTAAATTACACTGTTTCTTCTGTTATATTATTGTTGCCATTCCTCTTTATATAGTGTGTTATTTTCCTCCTAATGCACACTTCAGAAGTACTAAATAATACAATTATTATTTAATTTAATTAATATTCATCGTATATATTCATCCTATATATTAAATAGTCAATGATTGGGGAAAATGCTTCTAAAGAGCAGGAAACATATTTTTAAAAAATTATGATAGTTACGCGGATATATTATAAAACGAGTAGATCTGCAATTATATATCGCTATGCTAGCTAGAATGTATTAAAAAAAACTACCATTAAACCTGTTAAGGTGATAAATTATTGTGTACCTTGTACATAATACTGATAAGTATAAAGCAGTATTATGTTAGAGGTATTTAACTATATGCACCATATAAGCAAAAAAAACTGAGCGGTAAAATTAACAACTTGAAAAATGCGAATGCACTTATTTCAACGTCATTTTTTTTTTCCTTTTTGTGCCCAAGACACATGGGGCCGTCATAGAGTGTTCCCTCCACTTTTGTAGGTCACCGGTAATATTCCTGGCAGTCCGCCATGACAACCTTGCCAGTGGCGTAGCGAGGTCGGGTGTCATCCGGTGCGGCACTTAATGGTATCACCCCAGCTCAAGTTAATGAGGTCTTCAAACTACTTATCAAAGTACTTATTTACTCAAACTATTGAGAATTCTTCAAGCTAACCCTGCCCTGATATCCAGAGGCGTAGCGAAAGGGGGGGGGGGGAAGGGGGGGTGCGGACCGCACCGGGTGACACCATTTAGGGGGGTGACACCAAGGCAAAAATAGCAAAATATATAGAGAAAAACTTGATGGGGGGGGGGGTGCAAATCGAAAGTTTGAAAGTTTATCCCCGGGAAGGGTCACTACGCCTCTGGGGGGGTGACACCATTAAATACCGCAACGGGTTACACCCGACCTCGCTACTCCACTGCTGATATCCAAATAAGAGCAATACTACAAATAAAGTAGGCTGAACGTTGAATTGGACATCGAAACTAACAGGGTACGTACAATTTTAAAATTCTTTTCTTTCACTAAGTATTTGTTTTCAGACTACTTCCCCGCCGCAACCACACACCGCCCTTGATATTTTAAACTTGTGGTGGTCTATACAAAAGGGTTGCAATTTATTCAGGCGCCCGTAGCGAACTATCAAATTTACGCCACCATCCATCTATTATAAAGTTATTCAATATGGTGAATCGACGCCTCCTCCCTTGTTGGAAAAGTTGTGTTGCTATTCACCTGTCTATTTCCCGTAAAGGTTTTTATTTTGGTGCCACCCAATTGACGTAGAAAACAGTTTAATCAATGTATATGGCAGTATAACTTTTTACATTATCAACGCAGAATGTCTAGGAATCAATATCTTAAGGGTCGTCGTATTATAAAAAAGCAATGTTGAAAACCGAGTTTTCAAAACAGAAAACAGTTTTTAATAAATTGTAATAGGAATTGATCAAATACCCTATGATGACAGAGATCCGACAAGATTTTGGAAAAATATCGATGTTTTAAGAAAAATTCAACAGAAATTTTGAGGGAGGTTGTAGGCTGAGATGTGAAATCATTTTAGGGGGGGGGGGGGTCTGGATTTTTGTGACGACGTGTGACGGAAGGGAGAGGGGAGGTAAAAATCCTCCAAAAAAGCGTGACGTCATTTATGGATAACCCCTTAGCTAAAAGATCGAAATAAAATGTATATAGAAGCTTCAACAACAAGCCCCCCCCCCCCCCGAAAATTTAAAACCCTCCAAACCTCTGGGGAAAAAAGTCTGACAGAAACACTACCTGCTTTATAACTGCAAGTACACTTCTAACATAATCTCTACAAGGGAGTGGCTAAAATACCATCATTAAATTCAATTAAGATAACTGTAAAGGTTTGCCGAGTCGTCAATTTACTTCCCTTTTGAAAAATTTAAGGCTGCAGTCTCTAGTTATGACAAAGCAAATATATTCACTACTTAAACCATATATATATATATATATATATATAGGCCTACATGTATGTATGTATATATATATATATATATATATATATATATATATATATATATATATATATATATATATATATATATATATATATATATATATATATATATATGTATATATATATGTAAATATATATATATGTATATATATATATATATATATATCTATATATGTATATAGTCATATCCATATATTTACAGTTACTGAATGCTTTTTGTCAAAAGATATATTTATCGTTTCTTATCTTTATTAAGTATTTTATTTTTCCCATAGTGCAAGCCTATTTCAGCAGCTCATGACAATTTATATTTCTTTTCTTGGACTAAAGCAGTGACTCTGGAATCTTCAAGTTTAAATGGAAGGCTCCGGCATCAGCTTTTAAAACGAACAAGCTGATACCGCAACCTCCCTTATAAACTTGACAGTTAGCAGCAAGAAGACTACATGATTTTAAGCGAATGTAAAAGAATCAATTATCTTTCTTTATCATTACTTTACACATTATCTACTAACAACCTTAATCCATCCTTAAACATCTTATATTAGCAGCCTTAATCCATCCTTACTTTACACATGATCCATCCTTTCATTACAAATCATGCATGTACCAACATCATTAATCCATCGTTACATTAAACAGTATATGCAGCCTTGATCTATCCTTTCATAACAAATCATACATGTACCAACAGCATTTATCCATCCTTTCATTACAAATCAAGCATGTACCAACAGCATTAGTTCATCCTTTCATAACAAATCATGCATGTACCATCAGCATTTATCCATCCTTTCATTACAAATCAAGCATGTACAAACAGCATTAATCCATCCTTTCATTATAAATCATGCATGTACCAACAGCATTTATCTAACCATTCATTACAAATCATACATGTACCAACAGCATTAATCCATCATTTCATTACAAATTATGCATGTACCAACAGCATTTATCCATCCTTTCATCACAAATCATTCATATATAAAAACCATTAATCCATCCTTACATTAACATGTATAAGCAGCATTAATCCATCCTTTCATTACACATCATGGAACAACTACCTTAATCCATCCTTTCATTACACATCATGTACCAACAGCATTAATCCACTCTTACATCACACATCATGGAACAACTACCATAATCTATACATATTTTACATACTTCACACACCCTCTACCAGCAGCCTATCAATGACATATAAAAACTTGATTAGTATACTCATTAATTAAAACTATGATGTTGTATATCTTGTGCTTTTTGGTTTTTGCCCACAGTCTATTTCACCAACACATTGAAATTCATATTTAATTTTTATGCACTTAGTGTCACAGGCTTTTAATATTTAGTATTTATTATGAATAAAACAAAACTTTTTCATATATTGGCCTTTAGTCTGTTCCCTATTATTAAGAAAAAAAAATGTACAAATAACATTTGATTTCAAGTAGCCTAATTTGTACAGTTTTAAAACACAATCAATAATGTCTTCAAAATAAATTTTAGCTAACATGTGAAAATTAGCAAAGTAAACTATGCAAAAATGTTTACCAGAACTTACTCTTCGTTTAGTTGGAAATAATTGAAAAAGTAGAATTTTCATTTAAACTCAATTGGACACTAAAAATGTCATCTTATTCAGCTGTTAAAACTCACAAGCTAAATATGCTGGCCTTTATTGAAACTTAAGATTTAGCAACCTACAGTGCAAGCTAACTTGAGATAAATGTAAAATAATAAATGACTTCACTGTATTATATGTCTTTTTATTTAATTTAATTTTACTTTCTGTTTGTACAATGAAAAACTATTTATTTTTATTTTTTTTGTGAATTTTTGTATTATTCATATGATTTTTACTCTTAGGTTCAGTGCAAAATCTTTTTTAAAAAAAACAATTCAATTAATTAATTTATGTGTGGAATTTCTAAGTTTCTAATCGAAGGCTTCAGAATCAGCTTTTAAAACTCACAAGCTGATTCTGCTGCCTTCCATTGAAAGTTAAGTGATATCAACAAGCAGCCTATGGCACCTGATGATTGTAGGTGAAAGCATCTTTATAAATTACAATAAAGCATTGCCTTTGTTGCTGTATGCCTATGTAAAGATGCTGAGATGTTATTAAAATATGGAATAAATTTTATTTTCTAAATAATTTAAATTAGCAGGTTGCCATAGCAACCAAGATGACACTGTTACTTAAACAGCTAACAATTTTATATTTCTTGAGCAAATATATGTATAAATATATATACATATTTTTTTATAATAATTATTTTTTTTATGCCTAATTTTTCATGCCTCTTAAAAGGACTGCGAACATTCTGTAACATTTTGTCATTAGATTCATAGACTTGGCATAGGATTTAAACTTTAGATTGTTGTGTTAACAGTCTCAAGTAGTAGGGCTTACTGCATTAACGTTTCTTCCAATATAATATTAGAATTTATAGTATTTAATCAATAAATAATTTCTGTTTTAACAAACTATTTTTTTTGTAGGCCATATTAATTTTTATATTTTATGTATGCTAATAATTTTTGTTTTGTTTTCAGGAAAATTTTAAAACAAGAGTTGTTTTATTTTCAATAGAATGAGAGTATCAATGTAGTGACTGTCTAAAAATAATCATTTGACGAAATTGAAACTTCAAGATAAGTTGTTTGTTTTTCAACCTTTGAATTGTGTTGTTTTTATTTAGAAACATACTGCAATGTTCACCTGATCTCTACAAATAGTGGAATTTTTCAATTTTCACTATACACAACCTCGACCTAACCCATTACCTACCAGAGCTGGGAGGCATCCTTCCAGCTAATGACTGTAAACCTAACTTGAGAATCTTCAGTTAGCAATTGTGAATTCAACTGTTCCAAAATTTTTGAACATTTTATATGCACATTTTTCTGTATGAAAAAATTCTGATTGCTCAATATTCTGTTTGAACAAATTTCTCTTTTTGTATTTCACTTTTTATTTCTCTGCTATTTTATATAGCACCTCTGCTAGACCTGCAACATTTCTCTGGCAGCAGAAGCAGAGTTCTTCTGTTTATTTGACCTCATAACTTGAGAAATCAAATGCCAGATCTGGAAAATGTTACTTTTACCATGTCAGGTACTCATTAGAGCTGAGTCGATTCAGGAAACTCAACAGATTTCAACTGTTTTAGGTAAACAATCACATAGCCTACTTTCAGTTACACCATTATTATAATAAATAATTTAAAATTATTATACTATTATATAAAACAAAACAGTTTGTGCTGATATTTTTTTTTATTTCTAAAAGACAAATGTGCTTTTAAAAATAGTTTTTTCCACAACAACAAATATAAAGCTGAATAAAAGAAAGAACAAAAATGTACAGAATTTTTTTTTTCCCAATGAGTGTAAGGTTATGTAAAACATTAAGCTATTAAAACATTCAGCTAAAAATTCAAAAGAATGTATTTCATTTGAGCAAGAAAAAATACTAGAGTTCAATTCTAACTATTTTGTAGGCTTATATTTAGATTCATTATACTGTTATTCTAGTACACACTAACAATTTCCTTTTCAATGTTCAAAAAGTATTTTAAAAAATCTCCATGAAAAATTATTTCGAAATCAGAATTAGTTTGATCACCATGTTAATTTTAAATTTTACAATAGTCGTTGTTAAAAAACCTAGATGCATACTCAAATTTATGCCCTCGCTATATTTACATCTTTTAGGTGGGTTTTAACAGTTCACCACAAAGGCCACTGACATGAGTATTTAACAATTGCATCCAATGTATATATTATATAACATAAATACATTAACAATTTTATATAACATAGGATCACAAGAACCCTCCATGGTTAAAAATGTATTACTTTATATAAACAGTAGGCTACAACTATCATCTAATTCAAGCAAATTACACAGCAAACTATCTTCTAATTCAAGCATATTACACAGCAATCACATTTCCTTGGATGTTTTTTTTACTTAAATTTTTTCATCTTCTATCTAGTTAAAGCTTATTTTCAATGAATTTAAATTTGCGTAACAACTACATTCTACTTTAAGCATATTTAACAGCAATCACAAGTGCTTGGGCATTTTTAAAGAAAATTTTTCAATTATTTTTCTAGGTAAATCTTTATATATGTAAATTAAAATATGCATTTCATCTGCAATTTAAATTAAGCATAATTTACAGCAACCACACATGATGCTAAAATCAATAGAGCTAAATCTAAAGGAAAATTTCTAAAATTTTGATACACTTGAATAATTTATAATACAGCAATGTGCAAATTTCCCTATAAGGACCAAAGCTTGTGTGCAATGCAGAGTTTTTTTTTTTTTTTTTTTTTTTGTGGACCTGAAATACAACTGTGTAATTGTTTAACAACTACTTCAGAAGCATGCAAATATGCAGCATAGATGGACAATTTTAATGGGCAGCATTTTAGATATTAAAGACCAAAAGTCAAAAGCCAAAAAAAACCTTCACCAAAAAATTAAACTGTAATATTTGAAGTAGAAATCCGCTGGCATTTTTTTTCAAGCACTTTACCAGTATTTAAACTGATAGGCAGGAGTGAATTGAATATTTGTACATATAGTTTTAGAGATAACAGTATGCATCCAAAATACAAAGATAAAATGCTATACATTTAATATACAACTTCATATTTATACCAGCAGAATCTCTCTACTGCTATTTAAAAAAATATTTTAACAATATAATGAACACATTTTTCAAAGAATATTAATCCAATTAAATTAAATTAAAATTAAATGAGATCGCGATGAATATATTTTAATACTTTTTTGCTTTGAAAACAAGAAAAATAATTTTTTAAAGAATGTTCAATAAATAATAAAACATAAACCACCACCGGATTTTTTAATTTTCAAAATCTTCGTATGTTATCGCAACTTATTTTGTATTAACATTTTTATTTGATGTGCAGACTTCTGAGATTTTCGTTAATACATTTCTAATAATAAAATACATTATTAATGAAAGAATTAATAATAAAAAATACATTTAAAACAAAAATCATTAAAACACAGGTTGTGCTTAAATTATTCTACAATGTGCTCAACACAGAAGTTTTAATTTTAGAAGTGACAAAAAAAAATCAGTTTAAAAAAACACCTTTTCAAAATAACAATTGGGATTAAAACTTTAAGAAGCAGATAAAAAAAATCATTTAATATGTTTAAAACTGTAAAGCTTTTACCTCCCCTGAGTTCAATTTAAAAATACTATCATGAAATTCATTTTTGCATTTCTGTGTTTTAAGAATGTGATAATTAAAAGTTTATTTTAGAAAAAAATTAATTTCATTAATCGTTAAAAATTTTTTTTCATTAATATTTGCAGTAAACATTAAAAAATCCAAAATCTTATTTCGAAACTGCCATTTAGAAGAAAAAAAAATAAACTTTACATTTATGAAAAACGAGCTAGGTTAGTCTACGGATTACTGCCATTTAGAAGAAAAAAAACAAAAAACTTTACATTTATGAAAAACTAGCTAGGCTTGTCTACGGCTTGAGATTAATATTTTCCTTATCCTCATCATCAACATCCTCCACAGGCTCAGCCTTGCACAGCTTGGCCCCAGGCATCTGGGCATGGTACTCCTCACTCAGCTGCTCCAGCTCGTCCAGGGTCTCCGGCATCCGCAGCATGACCAACATCCGCAGGTCGTCGTTGATGGTGCTGAGGAACTTGTCCCTGACAATTATCTCCATCATCCTGTGGCAGTTGTGCTGGACTCTTGAAGTCTCCATCCACCTGCGGAACAGCCTCTTCAGCCGAGTGATGTAGGTCCCGGCTCTGTCGTTGTCCAGGGGCCGAGCCTCAAAGAACCTCTCACAGTATTCTTTAAACACCGGCCCATCCCTCTCTACGTCAGCGGCCTGGGCCTGGGCTTGCGGCACATTGATTATCTCCCCACAGAAATAAGCTTTCTCCATTTTGATCTTGCTCTTGTTGTCCAGTACAAAAGAAGTGTCCTCCATATAATGACCTGCAATGATTCTACCACCGTTGATTGGGATAAATCTGCGATTCATTCCGCTCTTTATGCTGTTTCAAAGAAAAAAAACAAGTAATATATTTTAATATTTAGCTGAAAATTTAAAGTATTTTTTTTCATTTGTACAACATAAATTAAACGAGTTCAATTTAAACTATTACGTAAGCTAATATTTAGATTCAAATTAATCAAGAATATTATAAAAATCAATTTAAATATTTATATATATATATATATATATATATATATATATATATATATATATATATATATATATATATATATATATATATATATTCAAATAAAAGATCAATTTATATATATATATATATATATATATATATATATATATATATATTACAACAATTTTTTATGCTTGGTCCAATTTTTCAACAATGTAGTAAAAATATCTAGAATAGTAAAAATCAAAGAAGCGAATATAACAAATGTATTATAACATGATCAAAAATGCAGCGTCTCTTGTACCCCATCTGTAAACCTTGAGAGTGAGTAAAGTTGGATTAACTACTCACCACTGGCTGCTGGACTTTGGCTGCTGGACTTTGGCTGCTGGACTTTGGCTGCTAGAGTGGAACTTTAGGTCTGGTCCTCAATTTGTTGGGGTGAGTAGAGTTGATGTAGCACCAGCACTGCCTCTAGAACACTATGATGTCTTAAATCTTGTCCTCAATGTGTTGGGCTGAGTAGTTGATGTAGCACCTCTCTATGTAGCACCTCTCTATGTAGCACCTCTATGTAATTTCTCTCACTGCTTAACAAGCTATAGGACGATGTATATCACTCCTCCTTGACAACAGCCTATAGAATAAACATAACAAACATTCAAGCTTAACGAAACTATGACTAAAAGCATTTTTCTTACAAGAATTCACTCTCCATATGGTAGATTTTGAGTCCTGAAAAACAAAAAAAACCCTACACATTGAGTTGTATCTTCTGCTGACGTCACTTGACTCACACTTCGGCACTATTAATAGAGATTTTTTTTTCCTTTTGTGTAGGCTGCTCACTGTTCGCCTTTGATTTTTTCCAATTACTTTTTTCTTCGCTTTAACTATTGTAATGCTTGTTTCATTCCTTGTCATGAAATTATAATATTTTAGGGCGGATGTTATATATCATTTTAATTAGGCTGTTAAATATATTTCAGGCTATGTATACAACATGCACAGTAGTAAAGCAAAGTACAAGAGAATGACATTAATAACGCAATAGATAGACTATCAATTCTACCTCTGTATTTTCATTATGCACCCTGATAAAAAAAGACACATTTTACACTTTTAACCCCCCCCCCCCCTTCCCTCCCTCATTTTATAACAAGAAGAGCATTTTAAATTCCCAAAAACAACACTTAAGGAGAAAACTATACGTTAACAAAACAATAAGTAACAGAAATAAAAGACTGAAAATTAAAAGGTTGGCGGCTTTGGAAGATTTTATTACCTCCCTTCCTTAAACTATATCGAAAAAAAATAAAAAAATAACACATCACAACCTGTATTATTGTTAACTAAAAAAAAAAAAAAAACGAAAAGAAAAAGCAAACTAGAAATTTAGAAAATAATTACATACCAATATTATCCAGAAGAAATAACAACCTACGATTAACACAACAAATTTAACTCAACATCAACGGCCCGAACTCGTCTGTTAGTGTGAAGAAACCAGCGCCAAATGAGGCGACTTTACCATACCTGGCCGGTGAGGCGATCAATAAGTCAGGGGAGGTAACGCCACTGGGGTTTTTTGTCACCGGAGAGAGTTGTTCATTTCTTTGTTGAGATTTTAAGCGGCGCGACACACAAGTTAGGGGTAATGAATCGCTGGCTGATTGTGCGTGAAAAAAATATGTGCGTGATTGTATGGGGTGTAGAAATGTGGGGAGGTGAGGAGGGGTGGGGGAAGGAGGGGTGGGGGAAGTGGGAGGAGTGTTGGGGTGGTTTAAGGATATTTAAAGATATTTCCATCAATATCATATTTTAGCGTTTCGTAAACCTAAAAACAATAACACAGTAATAAGCAAAGATTTCCCCACACGGGTTAGTCATGTCCAAACATTCCAAGTTGGTATCGCAGATTACGATACTGTCATATTAGGGCACTGGGGACACGAGCATCCGACTACTGGATACTCGAGTACGATTACTAGTCTCGATACCGTTGGACATCCCAGTGTTTACTCATCTCTAAGACACGTACATGGGGAGGGGGGGGGGTGACACTAAAAACAATAGGGTGGAGGGGGTGGGCAAAATTTTCTGGGGGGGGGGGGAAGGGGACACTGTTTTGTATATATAAATTTAATGTCGTTGGAGTGGGGGTGGGGGTGTGGAAGCGTGATTCGGGGGTGGGGGGAATACTATACCCTCCCCCCCCCCACCCCGAAAAGATGCCTAAATGAAACAATGCCTGGAAATGCGCTATACTATAACATGAGGGGTGATCTATGGAGGTTTTATATACATGAAATGTTCCAGGGGTGGCTAACAGTGTTATATGTATGTGTTAAAGTTATGTATATGTATTACTTAGAGAGTAACTTGAAAAAAAATGATCATGTGTTGTTGAGTTCTAGCTGTCATATCACATGGGGAGCCCTGGTTGGGTAGTGTGCTACTGCTCAATGCTAATTGGAAATTTTTGTAACACTTGTAGGGAATAGGTTGGGGATGACCCTATAGAAAATATACACTGTTACCAGTGTAGAAATAGAAGGAGGGAAGGGGGGGGGGGATGTTGATGGAGTCACAAGACCCTACATGACATAGTATTATAGTGTGAGCACCCTTTGGTTATGGCTCAGTGTTTCTTTCAGACTTTTTTTCTCCGCTCGGGGAGGGGGAGGGGGGGGGCGGACTAAATTTTCCATGTGGTAAAAGAAAATATTTTCTAAATAATTTATATTACATTCGAGTCGGGGTGGGGGGATTCCTGAAAGAAACTCTGTTTATGGTTAGCCATACCCAACATGTTTCGTAAACCAGTACAAAAGAAAACTTAGGATTCTGCGTTAAAATCGAAAAGTACCAAAATGTAAAACATATCTTCAATGGTAAAATACTGCACCGTTTTCGCACATACTAAAAATCACACACACACTCACCTAAAAATAGATCTGACGTGTAAGGCGAGCCTAAATTTTGTATCGTACCACCCTTACACGGTCGACACGGCCGAGACGAAAACATGTTGCCAGGCAACGGCTTTACCGTGCACGGTCGCCCCACCACACCGTCCCATCCCTTTCATTCTAATCACAGGACTAGCAGTTTAAAAACAAGAACAGTCAATGTTGGGAACACTTGACGATACAGGATGCGTTTGTTCAAAACATAAGGATGTTATTTTATTCGAATAGTGTTACTATACAGTAAAAAGCATTTAGGGATCTAGAAGCATGTCTTAGGTTCAAGCTGACTAGCTGAACTTTATTAGCGACCAGAGCACTTCCACCCCTCACGTACAAAATAGAAAATATATATATATATATATATAGAAATTATAAACTTTAATCGGTGTCTGCCCTTCCCTCTGAAAGTTACAAGAGTCCAGTCTCCCCCCCCCACCTTTTATTAAAATAAATTATTATTGAAACTATTTTAGCGATAGCCATGAGGATCTTTGGCTAAGTGGCCTGTGGTCATCAGATCGATGTGGTAAAACAGTTGTATATAGAGGTACCCTACCCCACCCCTGTCCCCACACCCAAAACAAGTTTACTACCCTAATCCTGCCCCCACACAAAAACAACCCTACTCCCCCCCCCCCCCCAAAAAAAAATAGTGCTCTGCCCTACTCCTGCCCCCCCCCCCCTCAAAACT
>NW_026731724.1:0-72500 GCF_028476545.2 Physella acuta | reverse complement strand
ACATGTTGTGGGCTGGGTGTGTGGCTGTGAGGTACAGGTTGTGTGGGTGTGAGGTACAGGTTGTGTGGGTGTGAGGCACAGGTTGTGTGTGTGTGTGAGGTACATGTAGCGGGGTGTGAACTGAGCTTTAGTTATCCAACCAACCAGAAGGTCGACGTATACCCGCCAGTGAGGTGAGGGCGAATGTTAATTCAAGAAATTCAACAGCGGTTGTTTGAGACGAGCAACAGATAAATATTTTCTTGCAGAATATTTCATTTTGGTTCCATTTTTTCAAAGGCGGGGGTGGGGTGGTGGGGGAGAGAAAGGAGGGGGGGGGTTATAATTAAATCTAAAAATAAAACATGGTACCACTAATGAAAATGACAGCTAGAACGCATCTAGCAGTTGAATAAACGACAGTTTAAGATGTCTAGTCTTGATGAAGTTTGACAGTTCACCTAAAAACCGCTAAGACTAAAAGAAAAAAAAACCCAACCAAAACAACGAACCCTCCCCTCCCATTAAGCACAGAGAGCCTCACCTGGCTCCCAGCCTTCTCGGGTTAGCCAGTTTAAGGTGCTAATGAGTGAGCAGCGAAGGCTGCACGTGAAACCCGGGCCAAAGTAAACAATAAACTATTTCTTCTCATTAAAAGCTGGTTCAGCTCACGTTGATCGGTTCTCTCCCCTTAGCCACTAGACGACTTACCTTTTCTTTTACCGCGGCATACACGGCCAGGGCTAGAGTCGGTTCAAAAAACAGGAACCCTCAATCTTTGAAAATAGAACCCCAGGAGGCAGGATACATAAACATAGAGGAGGGGGTGGGGGTGAGGGGGGTAAGATACATTAACATAGAACCTACGGGAGGGGGAGGAGGGCGGAAACATCAACAGTGGTGAAATAAAAGTTATTGTGCGGAAGTTCTAGCAGGCTCAGTTTAAGCCTGTCTAATAAAGTTCTAACTGTAGTAAAGTGAACCTACAGTTCAAATGCCCACACAGCAACCCAAATGCCCACACAGCAACCCAAATGTCCATACAGCAACCCAAATGCCCATACAGCAACCCAAATGTCCCATACAGCAACCCAAATGTCCCATACAGCAACCCAAATGTCCCATACATCAACACAAATGTCCCATACAGCAACCCAAATGTCCCATACAGCAACCCAAATGTCCCATACAGCAACACAAATGTCCCATACAGCAACACAAATGCCCCATACAAATGCCCCATACAGCAACACAAATGTCCCATACAGCAACACAAATGTCCCATAAAGCAACACAAATGTCCCATACAGCAACCCAAATGTCCCATACATCAACACAAATGTCCCATAAAGCAACACAAATGTCCCATACAGCAACCCAAATGTCCCATACAGCAACACAAATGTCCCATACAGCAACACAAATGTCCCATACAGCAACACAAATGTCCCATACAGCAACCCAAATGTCCCATACAGCAACACAAATGTCCCATAAAGCAACACAAATGTCCCATACAGCAACCCAAATGTCCCATACAGCAACCCAAATGTCCCATACATCAACACAAATGTCCCATAAAGCAACACAAATGCCCCATACAGCAACACAAATGTCCTATACAGCAACACAAATGTCCCATAAAGCAACACAAATGTCCCATACAGCAACCCAAATGTCCCATACATCAACACAAATGTCCCATAAAGCAACACAAATGTCCCATACAGCAACCCAAATGTCCCATACAGCAACCCAAATGTCCCATACAGCAACACAAATGTCCCATACAGCAACACAAATGCCCCATACAAATGCCCATACATCAACACAAATGCCCCATACAGCAACACAAATGCCCATACATCAACACAAATGCCCCATACAGCAACACAAATGCCCATACATCAACACAAATGTCCCATACAGCAACCCAAATGTCCCATACATCAACACAAATGTCCCATAAAGCAACACAAATGTCCCATACAGCAACCCAAATGTCCCATACAGCAACCCAAATGTCCCATACAGCAACACAAATGTCCCATACAGCAACACAAATGCCCCATACAAATGCCCATACATCAACACAAATGCCCCATACAGCAACACAAATGCCCATACATCAACACAAATGCCCCATACAGCAACACAAATGTCCCATACAGCAACACAAATGTCCCATAAAGCAACACAAATGTCCCATACAGCAACCCAAATGTCCCATACATCAACACAAATGTCCCATAAAGCAACACAAATGTCCCATACAGCAACCCAAATGTCCCATACAGCAACACAAATGTCCCATACAGCAACACAAATGTCCCATACAGCAACACAAATGTCCCATACAGCAACCCAAATGTCCCATACAGCAACACAAATGTCCCATAAAGCAACACAAATGTCCATACAGCAACACAAATGTCCATACAGCAACACAAATGCCAATACAGCAACACAAATGTCCATACAGCAACCCAAATACCCATACAGCAACACAAATGCCCCATACAGCAACACAAATGTCCCATACAGCAACACAAATGTCCATACAGCAACCCAAATGCCCATACAGCAACCCAAATGCCCCATACAGCAACACAAATGCCCCATACAAATGTCCATACAGCAACCCAAATGCCCATACATCAACCCAAATGCCCATACAGCAACACAAATGCCCCACACAGCAACACAAATGCCCCACACAGCAACCCAAATGTCCCATACAGCAACCCAAATGTCCCATACAGCAACACAAATGTCCCATACAGCAACACAAATGTCCATACAGCAACCCAAATGTCCCATACAGCAACCCAAATGTCCCATACAGCAACCCAAATGTCCCATACAGCAACACAAATGTCCCATAAAGCAACACAAATGTCCATACAGCAACACAAATGTCCCATACAGCAACACAAATGTCCCATACAGCAACACAAATGTCCATACAGCAACCCAAATGTCCCATACAGCAACCCAAATGTCCCATACAGCAACCCAAATGTCCCATACAGCAACACAAATGTCCCATAAAGCAACACAAATGTCCCATACAGCAACCCAAATGTCCCATACAGCAACACAAATGTCCCATAAAGCAACACAAATGCCCCATACAGCAACCCAAATACCCATACAGCAACCCAAATGTCCCATACAGCAACCCAAATGTCCCATACAGCAACCCAAATGTCCCATACAGCAACCCAAATGTCCCATACAGCAACACAAATGCCCATACAGCAACACAAATGTCCCATACAGCAACACAAATGTCCATACAGCAACCCAAATACCCATACAGCAACCCAAATGCCCATACATCAACCCAAATACCCATACAGCAACACAAATGCCCCACACAGCAACCCAAATGTCCCATACAGCAACCCAAATGTCCCATACATCAACACAAATGTCCCATACAGCAACACAAATGTCCCATAAAGCAACACAAATGTCCCATACAGCAACACAAATGTCCATACAGCAACCCAAATGCCCCATACAGCAACACAAATGTCCATACAGCAACACAAATGTCTCATACAGCAACCCAAATACCCATACAGCAACCCAAATGTCCATACAGCAACACAAATGTCCATACAGCAACACAAATGTCCATACAGCAACACAAATGCCAATACAGCAACACAAATGTCCATACAGCAACCCAAATACCCATACAGGCAACCCAAATGCCCATACAGGCAACCCAAATGTCCATACAGCAACACAAATGTCCATACAGCAACACAAATGCCAATACAGCAACCCAAATGCTTATACAGCAACATAAATGCCACTTACAGCAACACAAATGTCCATACAGCAACACAAATGCCCCATACAGCAACATAAATGCCACTTACAGCAACACAAATGTCCATACAGCAACCCAAATACCCGATACAGTTTACAGGTGCTAGCTGATCGACACTTGGAGTTTTGAAATAAAACTATTTTTTCTCGGTTTATTTACGACAGCAGTTTCTTCAGCCTTGGCTAGTTTTGATTGTACCCCGTCCACTGTGGCTGTCCATTCGTGAGACAAGAAATACACATATTCACTGCACAAAACGCTACCGTCATTTGTTTAATTGTCGGCTATCGGTCATGATTTCTTTGCGATTAAACGCGTTTAATAAGGGATTCACTAATTAATTAATTAATCAGACCAATTGACGGTTTTATGTATTCCCGCAGCGTGTTCGACAAGAGCATAGAGTGAGTATCTGCGTGTGTCTACGGCAAGAGTGGCATAGAGTGAGTATCTGCGTGTGTCTACAGCAAGAATGAGCAACATATCCATTCCCTGGGCACTGGGCCAGAGGCGTAGCGACCCTCCCCGTGTGCCCGAGTGCCCGATTTGCACCCCCCCCCCCTCAAACTTTCGATTTGCACCCCCCCCCCCTCAACCTTTCAATTTATTATTCCAACCCATTTTGGCGCCCCCTTAGGTCGGCGCCCGGGGACATGTGTTCCCCCTCCCCCGCCCCCCCCCCCTCGCTACGCCTCTGCACTGGGCACTGGGCACTGGGCACTGGTCTAGCGTTTTCTGAGGGCAAAGATCAGATCTTTTTGTATATGTGTGGAACATGACTTCAGTCAGCTTGTAGGACACACATGACTTCAGTCAGCTTGTAGGACACACATGACTTCAGTCAGCTTGTAGGACACACATGACTTCAGTCAGCTTGTAGGACACACATGACTTCAGTCAGCTTGTAGGACACACATGACTTCAGTCAGCTTGTAGGACACACATGACTTCAGTCAGTTTGTAGGACACACATGACTTCAGTCAGTTTGTAGGACACACATGACTTCAGTCAGCTTGTAGGACACACATGACTCAGCTTGTAGGACACACATGACTTCAGTCAGCTTGTGGGACACACATGACTTCAGTCAGCTTGTGGGACACACATGACTTCAGTCAGTTTGTAGGACACACATGACTCAGTTTGTAGGACACACATGACTTCAGTCAGTTTGTAGGACACACATGACTTCAGTCAGTTTGTAGGACACACATGACTTCAGTCAGTTTGTAGGACACACATGACTTCAGTCAGCTTGTAGGACACACATGACTTCAGTCAGCTTGTAGGACACACATGACTTCAGTCAGTTTGTAGGACACACATGACTCAGTTTGTAGGACACACATGACTTCAGTCAGTTTGTAGGACACACATGACTTCAGTCAGCTTGTAGGACACACATGACTTCAGTCAGTTTGTAGGACACACATGACTTCAGTCAGCTTGTAGGACACACATGACTTCAGTCAGCTTGTAGGACACACATGACTTCAGTCAGCTTGTAAGACACACATGACTTCAGTCAGCTTGTAGGACACACATGACTTCAGTCAGCTTGTAGGACACACATGACTTCAGTCAGCTTGTAGGACACACATGACTTCAGTCAGCTTGTAGGACACACATGACTTCAGTCAGCTTGTAGGACACACATGACTTCAGTCAACTTGTAGGACACACATGACTTCAGTCAGCTTGTAGGACACACATGACTTCAGTCAGCTTGTAGGACACACATGACTTCAGTCAGTTTGTAGGACACACATGACTTCAGTCAGTTTGTAGGACACACATGACTTGAGTCAGTTTGTAGGACACACATGACTTGAGTCAGTTTGTAGGACACACATGACTTCAGTCAGTTTGTTGTGCCGTGCCGTAGCGTCATGGAAACGATTCAATTAGTTGTAAAATAAACATCCCCGTTCACTCAATATTGCGCAAATGCCAAGCCGATGAACACAAATGTACGACAATAAACACGCGCAACAGCGTGCCGGGGCGTAGATTTGTTTACCAAACATGTCATTCATGTTCATTGACTGAAAATACCACCATTTTAAAAAACATTTGGGAACAATATTAACTACACGGCACCAAGGGAGGGGGGAGAACTCTTCTATTCAGCGCGGTAACTCTTTCCGCATTTCTTCGTTACGTGAAGGGGCTTAACTCTGATGTATGTACATGCATAAAAAAGGACTTGTTTTAAGTTTTCTAAAAAGCTGATGTACTGTTTGAGAATCTTTGCACGATGGATGAAACAAAGTAAGGACAAGAGAAAGTCCATGTTTTAATTTTTGTTTGTGCCCCATGTTGTTTGTATATGGAACGGGCCATAAAATGTGAAGAACGGGCCATAAAATGTGAAGAACGGGCCATAAAATGTGAAGAACGGGCCATAAAATGTGAAGAACGGGACATAAAATGTGAAGAACGGGCCATGTGAAGAACGGGCCATAAAATATCAAGAACGGGCCATAAAATGTGAAGCACGGGCCATAAAATGTGAAGAACGGGCCAAAAAGTGTGAAGAACGGGCCATGTGAAGAACGGGCCATAAAATATGAAGAACGGGCCATAAAATGTGAAGAACGGGCCATGTGAAGAACGGGCCATAAAATGTGAAGAACGGGCCATAAAGTGTGAAGAACGGGCCATAAAATGTGAAGAACGGGCCATAAAATGTGAAGAACGGGCCAAAAAGTGTGAAGAACGGGCCATGTGAAGAACGGGCCAAAAAGTGTGAAGAACGGGCCATAAAATGTGAAGAACGGGCCATGTGAAGAACGGGCCATAAAGTGTGAAGAACGGGCCATAAAATGTGAAGAAAGGGCCATAAAATATGAAGACCGGCCATAAAATGTGAAGAACGGGACATAAAATGTGAAGAACGGGCCATAAAGTGTAAAGAACGGGCCATAAAATGTGAAGAACGGGCCATAAAATGTGAAGAACGGGCCAGCACACAGCGATTAGCCAGCCGACCAATATCGGGTGTTTTAATCCCCCCCCCCACTCCGCCATTTTGTTGTCCTGGTTCACGCTGGTGTTTGTCCTGAACACCTGCAATTGTTAACAGTTTACATTTTGTTAACGCGGTGCATGGCCTTATCTGATTGGCTCACATCAGCCATCCCCGCTCCATCTGTCTGAACTACTTTCATTGAGACCGCTACGTCACAGTCCAGCTAGCCTAGACTTCATGACGTCACCGTGCCCATTTCCCTTTCCATGGTTTGTACGCACTTGACGCCCGTGCAGCTGACGTCACTAATTGCTAAACCAAAAACAATTTCCGCTACCAGCAGAGGGTGGATGTGTTGACACAATGTGATCCCACAGAACACTTTAGGGTTATCCGGGTCAGGCCCATACCCCACCCCATGCCCTCACCGAGCTGTGCCCCACACCCCATGCCCTCACCGAGCTGTGCCCCACACCCTGTGTCCCACACCCTATGCCCCACACCCCATGCCCACACCCTGTGCCCCACACCCTGTGCCCAACACCCCATGCCCTCACCGAGCTGTGCCCCACACCCCATGCCCTCACCGAGCTGTGCCCCACACCCCATGCCCTCACCAAGCTGTGCCCCACACCCTGTGCCCCACACCCCATGCCCTCACCGAGCTGTGCCCCACACCCCATGCCCACACCCTGTGCCCCACACCCTGTGCCCAACACCCCATGCCCTCACCGAGCTGTGCCCCACACCCCCATGCCCTCACCGAGCTGTGCCCCACACCCCATGCCCACACCCTGTGCCCCACACCCTGTGCCCAACACCCCATGCCCTCACCGAGCTGTGCCTCACACCCCCATGCCCTCACCGAGCTGTGCCCCACACCCTGTGCCCCACACCCCATGCCCTCACCGAGCTGTGCCTCACCCCATGCCCTCACCGAGCTGTGCCCCACACCCTGTGCCCCACACCCCATGCTCTCACCGAGCTGTGCCCCACACCCCATGCTCTCACCGAGCTGTGCCCCACACCCCATGCCCTCACCAAGCTGTGCCCCACACCCCATGCCCTCACCGAGCTGTGCCCCACACCCCATGCCCTCACCGAGCTGTGCCCCACACCCCATGCCCTCACCGAGCTGTGCCCCACACCCCATGCCCTCACCGAGCTGTGCCCCACACCCTGTGCCCCACACCCCATGCTCTCACCGAGCTGTGCCCCACACCCCATGCTCTCACCGAGCTGTGCCCCACACCCCATGCTCTCACCGAGCTGTGCCCCACACCCCATGCTCTCACCGAGCTGTGCCCCACACCCTGTGCCCCACACCCCATGCTCTCACCGAGCTGTGCCCCACACCCTGTGCCCCACACCCTGTGCCCCACACCCCATGCTCTCACCGAGCTGTGCCCCACACCCCATGCCCTCACCAAGCTGTGCCCCACACCCTGTGCCCCACACCCTGTGCCCCACACCCCATGCTCTCACCGAGCTGTGCCCCACACCCCATGCCCTCACCAAGCTGTGCCCCACACCCTGTGCCCCACACCCTGTGCCCCACACCCCATGCCCTCACCGAGCTGTGCCCCACACCCCATGCCCTCACCGAGCTGTGCCCCACACCCTGTGCCCCACACCCCATGCTCTCACCGAGCTGTGCCCCACACCCCATGCTCTCACCGAGCTGTGCCCCACACCCCATGCTCTCACCGAGCTGTGCCCCACACCCTGTGCCCCACACCCTGTGCCCCACACCCTGTGCCCCACACCCTGTGCCCCACACCCCATGCCCTCACCAAGCTGTGCCCCACACCCTGTGCCCCACACCCTGTGCCCCACACCCTGTGCCCCACACCCCATGCTCTCACCGAGCTGTGCCCCACACCCTGTGCCCCACACCCCATGCCCTCACCGAGCTGTGCCCCACACCCCATGCCCTCACCGAGCTGTGCCCCACACCCCATGCCCTCACCGAGCTGTGCCCCACACCCCATGCTCTCACCGAGCTGTGCCCCACACCCCATGCTCTCACCAAGCTGTGCCCCACACCCCATGCCCTCACCAAGCTGTGCCCCACACCCTGTGCCCCACACCCCATGCCCTCACCGAGCTGTGCCCCACCCCATGCCCTCACCGAGCTGTGCCCCACACCCCATGCCCTCACCGAGCTGTGCCCCACACCCCATGCCCTCACCAAGCTGTGCCCCACACCCTGTGCCCCACACCCTGTGCCCCACACCCCATGCCCTCACCGAGCTGTGCCCCACACCCCATGCCCTCACCGAGCTGTGCCCCACACCCTGTGCCCCACACCCCATGCTCTCACCGAGCTGTGCCCCACACCCCATGCTCTCACCGAGCTGTGCCCCACACCCTGTGCCCCACACCCTGTGCCCCACACCCTGTGCCCCACACCCTGTGCCCCACACCCCATGCCCTCACCAAGCTGTGCCCCACACCCTGTGCCCCACACCCCATGCCCTCACCAAGCTGTGCCCCACACCCCATGCCCTCACCGAGCTGTGCCCCACACCCCATGCCCTCACCGAGCTGTGCCCCACACCCCATGCCCTCACCGAGCTGTGCCCCACACCCCATGCCCTCACCGAGCTGTGCCCCACACCCTGTGCCCCACACCCCATGCTCTCACCGAGCTGTGCCCCACACCCCATGCTCTCACCGAGCTGTGCCCCACACCCCATGCCCTCACCAAGCTGTGCCCCACACCCTGTGCCCCACACCCTGTGCCCCACACCCCATGCCCTCACCGAGCTGTGCCCCACACCCTGTGCCCCACACCCTGTGCCCCACACCCCATGCTCTCACCGAGCTGTGCCCCACACCCCATGCCCTCACCAAGCTGTGCCCCACACCCTGTGCCCCACACCCTGTGCCCCACACCCCATGCTCTCACCGAGCTGTGCCCCACACCCCATGCCCTCACCAAGCTGTGCCCCACACCCTGTGCCCCACACCCTGTGCCCCACACCCCATGCCCTCACCGAGCTGTGCCCCACACCCCATGCCCTCACCGAGCTGTGCCCCACACCCTGTGCCCCACACCCCATGCTCTCACCGAGCTGTGCCCCACACCCCATGCTCTCACCGAGCTGTGCCCCACACCCCATGCCCTCACCGAGCTGTGCCCCACACCCCATGCTCTCACCGAGCTGTGCCCCACACCCCATGCTCTCACCGAGCTGTGCCCCACACCCCATGCCCTCACCAAGCTGTGCCCCACACCCTGTGCCCCACACCCCATGCCCTCACCGAGCTGTGCCCCACCCCATGCCCTCACCGAGCTGTGCCCCACACCCCATGCCCTCACCGAGCTGTGCCCCACACCCCATGCCCTCACCAAGCTGTGCCCCACACCCTGTGCCCCACACCCTGTGCCCCACACCCCATGCCCTCACCGAGCTGTGCCCCACACCCCATGCCCTCACCGAGCTGTGCCCCACACCCTGTGCCCCACACCCCATGCTCTCACCGAGCTGTGCCCCACACCCCATGCTCTCACCGAGCTGTGCCCCACACCCTGTGCCCCACACCCTGTGCCCCACACCCTGTGCCCCACACCCCATGCCCTCACCAAGCTGTGCCCCACACCCTGTGCCCCACACCCCATGCCCTCACCAAGCTGTGCCCCACACCCCATGCCCTCACCGAGCTGTGCCCCACACCCCATGCCCTCACCGAGCTGTGCCCCACACCCCATGCCCTCACCGAGCTGTGCCCCACACCCCATGCCCTCACCGAGCTGTGCCCCACACCCTGTGCCCCACACCCCATGCTCTCACCGAGCTGTGCCCCACACCCCATGCTCTCACCGAGCTGTGCCCCACACCCCATGCCCTCACCAAGCTGTGCCCCACACCCTGTGCCCCACACCCTGTGCCCCACACCCCATGCCCTCACCGAGCTGTGCCCCACACCCTGTGCCCCACACCCTGTGCCCCACACCCCATGCTCTCACCGAGCTGTGCCCCACACCCCATGCCCTCACCAAGCTGTGCCCCACACCCTGTGCCCCACACCCTGTGCCCCACACCCCATGCTCTCACCGAGCTGTGCCCCACACCCCATGCCCTCACCAAGCTGTGCCCCACACCCTGTGCCCCACACCCTGTGCCCCACACCCCATGCCCTCACCGAGCTGTGCCCCACACCCCATGCCCTCACCGAGCTGTGCCCCACACCCTGTGCCCCACACCCCATGCTCTCACCGAGCTGTGCCCCACACCCCATGCTCTCACCGAGCTGTGCCCCACACCCCATGCTCTCACCGAGCTGTGCCCCACACCCCATGCTCTCACCGAGCTGTGCCCCACACCCCATGCTCTCACCGAGCTGTGCCCCACACCCCATGCCCTCACCGAGCTGTGCCCCACACCCCATGCTCTCACCGAGCTGTGCCCCACACCCCATGCTCTCACCGAGCTGTGCCCCACACCCTGTGCCCCACATCCCATGCCCTCACCGAGCTGTGCCCCACACCCTGTGCCCAACACCCCATGCCCTCACCGAGCTGTGCCCCACACCCTGTGCCCCACACTCCATGCCCTCACCGAGCTGTGCCCCACCCCATGCTCTCACCGAGCTGTGCCCCACACCCCATGCTCTCACCGAGCTGTGCCCCACACCCCATGCTCTCACCGAGCTGTGCCCCACACCCTGTGCCCCACACCCCATGCTCTCACCGAGCTGTGCCCCACACCCCATGCCCTCACCGAGCTGTGCCCCACACCCTGTGCCCCACACCCCATGCTCTCACCGAGCTGTGCCCCACACCCCATGCCCTCACCGAGCTGTGCCCCACACCCTGTGCCCCACACCCCATGCTCTCACCGAGCTGTGCCCCACACCCCATGCCCTCACCGAGCTGTGCCCCACACCCTGTGCCCCACACCCCATGCTCTCACCGAGCTGTGCCCCACACCCCATGCCCTCACCGAGCTGTGCCCCACATCCTGTGCCCCACACCCCATGCCCTCATCCTGTGCCCCACACCCTGTTCCCCACACCCACACATCACGCCCTGACCTGGTTCCCATGGTCTGACCCCTGACCGTGGATGATTATAATAAAATAGTAAACAAAACAAAAACTAACAGAAGATAGAAAAATCAGAGGCATGTGTTTTCTCTATCGTATTAGCCCTGGCATCTAATCGTAGTTCGTTCCGCTATTTATTTATTTATTTATTTATTTTTTTTGTGTGAGTGCGTGGAAATTTGGGCCAGTGAAAGTTTTTAATTCAGCCTAGACGTTTTCGTGTATATACATTAAAACTTGGAATAATAACAAATATAATCACAAAAAAAAGCCCAAACAGACTTGACTGAAGCAACTAAATCTGTTTATAATGAGGGGCAAGAACCGCGCCCTTGGCCGTTTTTTCACTGGAGTTAGCGTTCTTTTCTTCATCTCTCTTCTTTCTACTTGTTTTTTCACGATTGTTTTTCTTTGTCGCTCGCAACTGGAACCAGGAAACTCGGGTCGGGAAGCGTGAACATTCCGGGCCACTAATGAAGCGAGCATCTACAAGACAGGCGTTGTTGGCTCAGATGTTGGTCTCTGCCTCGTCTTTGTTGGAGGGGTCGCTTCAACTGGGGTTTACTTTATCGTCTTCAGGGTCGCTTCAACTGGGGTTTACTTTATCGTCTTCAGGGTCGCTTCAACTGGGGTTTTATGCCTTGTCTTTGTTCGAGGGGTCGCTTCAACTGGGGTTTTATGCCTCGTCTTTGTTGGAGGGGTCGCTTCAACTGGGGTTTCATGCCTTGTCTTCAGGGGTCGCTTCAACTGGGGTTTTATGCCTCGTCTTTGTTCGAGGGGTCGCTTCAACTGGGGTTTTATGCCTCGTCTTTGTTGGAGGGGTCGCTTCAACTGGGGTTTCATGCCTTGTCTTCAGGGGTCGCTTCAACTGGGGTTTTCTTCCTCGTCTTTGTTGGAGGGGTCGCTTCAACTGGGGTTTCATGCCTTGTCTTCAGGGGTCGCTTCAACTGGGGTTTTATGCCTTGTCTTCAGGGGTCGCTTCAACTGGGGTTTTATGCCTTGTCTTTGGGGGTCGCTTCAACTGGGGTTTTATGCCTCGTCTTTGTTCGAGGGGTCGCTTCAACTGGGGTTTTATGCCTCGTCTTTGTTGGAGGGGTCGCTTCAACTGGGGTTTCATGCCTTGTCTTCAGGGGTCGCTTCAACTGGGGTTTTATGCCTCGTCTTTGTTGGAGGGGTCGCTTCAACTGGGGTTTCATGCCTTGTCTTCAGGGGTCGCTTCAACTGGGGTTTTATGCCTTGTCTTCAGGGGTCGCTTCAACTGGGGTTTTATGCCTTGTCTTTAGGGGTCGCTTCAACTGGGGTTTTATGCCTCGTCTTTGTTCGAGGGGTCGCTTCAACTGGGGTTTTATGCCTCGTCTTTGTTGGAGGGGTCGCTTCAACTGGGGTTTTATGCCTCGTCTTCAGGGGTCGCTTCAATTGGGGTTTTCTTCCTCGTCTTTGTTGGAGGGGTCGCTTCAACTGGGGTTTTATGCCTCGTCTTCAGGGGTCGCTTCAATTGGGGTTTTCTTCCTCGTCTTTGTTGGAGGGGTCGCTTCAACTGGGCCTGGCATATCTTCACTTCAACTAATCGGGGTGCATCATTTGAACTACGTACATTGTTTGAATAGATCTACATCAATGCTTTGAATAGATGTATGAAATTTTTAAAATAGATCGTAATCAGAAGTACCTAACTTGTATTTTCGGTTTTTGCTTTTCATATTGCGCGTTTTATCTTCTCTTACAGGCATTCCCTGTTGGAAGTGGGGTGGGGGGTGCCCAGACCATTCGGCGTATGTCCACTACCCCTCCCCTTTGGAAGATATCGAAAAAATATGTAATTTACATATAAAATATAATATAGAAAATATATAATTTACATATAAAATATAATATAGAAAATACATACTTTAACCAGTGTACACTCCCACCTCTCCGGAAGTTTTAACCCCCCTCCCCTGATAGGAAAAAGTTTTGTAATCATATATTGCGCTATGTGAATATGGTGGGGGGGAGTCTATAAGCGTGACGCCGTCTCTGGATGATCACAAGATCATCTCATGCGTCATGTTGCAGTCACATGAGTCACAGGGTTGAGTTCTGCATCAATCTTGATCTCATTTCAATCAGTTCAAATCTGCTGTAAACACTCACACATTTCTACTGTAAACACTCACACAGTTCAACACCTTTAACATCCGCTTATTACAGCCTCCCCCTCCCACCCCCACCCCTTCCTCAGCTGGTGTCCCCCCCCCCCCCCCCCTCCATCTGTATACTGGCATAAAAGCTGAGTTGGGCTAGTCTCTGGCATTTGTGTTGTCTCAGTCAGCCCTGGCCGCCATCTACAACAATAACTCGTCACTGGGAGACCAACACGTGCTGGGGGGTGGGGGGGGGGGGGGGGGGGGGAGGGGAGGGAGGCCCACACAAAAATGCCAGGAAAACAGTTTAAACCACGAGGGATATCCAATCCACGTATTAGCGCTTAAATAAATATCGGTCTAGAAAACCTGTTCCATTCCAGCCATATTTGTGACGTCACACGAGCTGACATCCGCTGCGAGTGGCAGGTTCGACAACTCTTTTTTTACCACCCGTTCAGGAAAAACAAATTGCTAAAAACGCAAACCAGGCAATCGAAGGAAAAACGTATTCAAAAGACAACAAAAAAATAAAATAAAGAAACACTATTTTAAAAGTAATTTAAAAAATAAAAGTTAATAAGCAAAATACTCAGGACTCAGAAAATATTTCTAAAATTGCAAATCAGGTCCATCAAATATGGTTGGACAGAATACAATTATTTATTTATCTGTGTGATGTGAAATAGCATCGACACTGATGTTAGTTAAGTCCTACGTCAGTAATACCACATCCCTATAATTACAACGGGCAGTTAAGAAAAGACCAGTTAATGTCGAAAAGTATTAGAATGTAGTGTACTACAAGTACACTGACCATTAGAATGTAGTGTACTACATGTACACTTACCATTAGAATGTAGTGTACTACATGTACACTTACCATTAGAATGTAGTGTACTACATGTACACTGACCATTAGAATGTAGTGTACTATAAGTACACTGACCATTAGAATATAGTGTACTACAAGTACACTGACCATTACAATGTAGTGTACTACAAGTACACTGGCCATTACAATGTAGTGTACTACAAGTACACTGACCATTACAATGTAGTGTACTACAAGTGCACTGAACATTAGAATGTAGTGTACTACAAGTGCACTGAACATTAGAATGTAGTGTACTACAAGTGCACTGAACATTAGAATGTAGTGTACTACAAGTGCACTGAACATTAGAATGTAGTGTACTACAAGTGCACTGAACATTAGAATGTAGTGTACTACAAGTGCACTGAACATTAGAATGTAGTGTACTACAAGTGCACTGAACATTAGAATGTAGTGTACTACAAGTGCACTGAACATTAGAATGTAGTGTACTACAAGTGCACTGAACATTAGAATGTAGTGTACTACAAGTGCACTGAACATTAGAATGTAGTGTACTACAAGTGCACTGAACATTAGAATGTAGTGTACTACAAGTGCACTGAACATTAGAATGTAGTGTACTACACTAAACTTTTAAGTCACGTCGAGACTAAGTGACATTGATAATTTTAACACTGATGTGCAAATCGAGTGCACAACATAGTTTTAATTTTTTTTTAATCTTTAAACACACGGACACTTGTGTTCAAAATATAAAATAACACACACACACACACACACATCCAGAGGCATATCTAAGATTTCGCCAAATCACTGTGTCACCTAGTTTTGCTCGTCCATCATTGTGTCACCTAGTTTTGCTCGTCCATCACTCGTCCATCACTGTGTCACCTAGTTTTGCTCGTCCATCAGTGTGTCACCTAGTTTTGCTCGTCCATCACTGTGTCACCTAGTTTTACTCGTCCATCAGTGTGTCACCTAGTTTTGCTCGTCCATCACTCGTCCATCACTGTGTCACCTAGTTTTGCTCGTCCATCACTCGTCCATCAGTGTGTCACCTAGTTTTGCTCGTCCATCACTGTATCACCTAGTTTTGCTAGTCCATCACTGTGTCACCTAGTTTTGCTCGTCCATCACTCGTCCATCACTGTGTCACCTAGTTTTGCTCGTCCATCACTGTGTCACCTAGTTTTGCTCGTCCATCACTGTGTCACCTAGTTTTGCTCGTCCATCACTGTGTCACCTAGTTTTGCTCGTCCATCACTGTGTCACCTAGTTTTGCTCGTCCATCACTGTGCATGCTGTCATTAGTCACACACAACCTGCACATCGTTATTCTCTTAGAGCAACCCGCAGCTTTGATCCTGGCACACAGAGTGCTTTCCCTTGAATTCAACCATTTCTCCTTCTGCTCCAGAACGTACACCAACTTTATTGTTATTTTTTTTAAATCAGCAAATATCATCTTTCTGACTCTCCTTCCTCCAGGAAATATCATCTTCCAAGGCCAGCAAATGTTGCCATTTGTCCAAAGAAATCCACAAACAGCAAATGTTGCCCTGTGTCCACAGAAATCCTCAAACAGCAAATGTTGCCTTGTGTCCAAAGAAATCCACAAACAGCAAATGTTGCCCTGTGTCCACAGAAATCCACAAACAGCAATGTTGCCTTGTGTCCACAGAAATCCACAAACAGCAAATGTTGCCTTGTGTCCAAAGAAATCCACAAACAGCAAATGTTGCCTTGTGTCCAAAGAAATCCACAAACAGCAAATGTTGCCTTGTGTCCAAAGAAATCCACAAACAGCAAATGTTGCCCTGTGTCCAAAGAAATCCACAAACAGCAAATGTTGCCTTGTGTCCAAAGAAATCCACAAACAGCAAATGTTGCCTTGTGTCCAAAGAAATCCACAAACAGCAAATGTTGCCTTGTGTCCAAAGAAATCCACAAACAGCAAATGTTGCCCTGTGTCCACAGAAATCCACAAACAGCAAATGTTGCCCTGTGTCCACAGAAATCCACAAACAGCAAATGTTGCCTTGTGTCCAAAGAAATCCACAAACAGCAAATGTTGCCTTGTGTCCAAAGAAATCCACAAACAGCAAATGTTGCCCTGTGTCCACAGAAATCCACAAACAGCAAATGTTGCCTTGTGTCCAAAGAAATCCACAAACAGCAAATGTTGCCTTGTGTCCAAAGAAATGCACAAACAGCAAATGTTGAATTGTGTCCAAAGAAAGCCACAAACAGCAAATGTTGCATTGTGTCCAAAGAAATCCACAAACAGCTAATGTTGCCCTGTGTCCACAGAAATCCACAAACAGCAAATGTTGCCTTGTGTCCAAAGAAATCCACAAACAGCAAATGTTGCCCTGTGTCCAAAGAAATCCACAAACAGCAAATGTTGCCCTGTGTCCAAAGAAATCCACAAACAGCAAATGTTGCCTTGAGTCCACAGAAATCCACAAACAGCAAATGTTGAGTCCACAGAAATCCACAAACAGCAAATGTTGAGTCCACAGAAATCCACAAACAGCAAATGTTGCCCTGTGTCCAAAGAAATCCACAAACAGCAAATGTTGCCCTGTGTCCAAAGAAATCCACAAACAGCAAATGTTGCCCTGTGTCCAAAGAAATCCACAAACAGCAATGTTGCCCTGTGTCCAAAGAACTCCACAAACAGCAAATGTTGCCTTGAGTCCTAAGACTCCCGTCCAGTTAACCTTTCAATGAACGAGCTGACTGTTGCAAATTCCCATCACGCACTGGGCAAGTGACGACACTTCCGGTCCCCAATGGTCAGTGTAAACAGGCCACTAGAAGTTGGTCATTCGTTTTCAATCCCTGCGGACAGCTGCTGGTGACTAATGTTAATTGCACGTCAGCTTGGATTGCATGGGGGTCATGTTCAACTGGTGAGGTGGGAGGGGGGGATGGAGATGTGGAAATCTGGCCAGGAGATGTGGAAATCTGGCGCCAGATTTTCACATCTCCTGGCCAGATTTCCACATCTCCTGGCCAGATTTCCACATCTCCTGGCCAGATTTCCACATCTCCTGGCCAGATTTCCACATCTCCTGCCAGATTTCCACATCTCTTGGCCAGATTTCCACATCTCCTGGCCAGATGTTCACATCTCCTGGCCAGATGTTCACATCTCCTGCCAGATTTCCACATCTCCTGCCAGATTTCCACATCTCTTGGCCAGATTTCCACATCTCCTGGCCAGATTTCCATATGAAGGGATGGATATATTTCTCTATTTAAAATTATTTGCCCATATTTTCAAATCCCACTCTATGAAATGCTATCCTTGTTGTAAAGTCTGAATAGAGCTGGTTAGAGCTCGTCTATTAACTAATATCTAAACCTCAATTCACTTGCCACTCAACAATAATATCGATACTGAGTGAGTGGCGGGCGGTGTAGCCACAGAAAGAACTGGGTGTCAAAATATCCTACACGAAGCTTGGCAGCTGCAATAGAATGATTCATGAATTATGTCCAGCAATTTTTCTGATGAATAATGGATCTGAATTAGCCAGGGGCAAACTGGGCCGGTCCGAAAAACCACAAAACTCGGGTCTATCGGATATCGAATTACAAGGCCGTTTCAATCAAGTTTTTTTTTTTGGACGCGAAAGGGCGAGAACTATTTGTCGTGTGGGAAGAGTTATGTGGATTGTCTGCCCGTGCATGCGCTTGCTTGCTTGTTGATCGAATGGAAATTGATATGAAGATTGCGGGGACGGCGCTACATTCAACTGTCCTGGTAGAGATCTTTCGATAGGCTAAATTATCACATGAAAATTACATCACCACAAGGCCACACCATCACATGTAAATCACATGATACAAGGCCTCACCATCACATGTAAATCACATGACAAAAGGCCACACCATCACATGTAAATCACATAACACAAGGCCACACCATCACATGTAAATCACATTACACAAGGCCACACCATCACATGTAAATCACATTAAACAAGGCCACACCATCACATGTAAATCACATAACACAAGGCCACACCATCACATGTAAATCACACGACACAATGCCACACCATCACATGTAAATCACATGACACAAGGCCACACCATCACATGTAAATCACATTAAACAAGGCCATACCATCACATGTAAATCACATGAAACAAGGCCACACCATCACATGTAAATCACATTAAACAAGGCCACACCATCAAATGTAAATCACATTAAACAAGGCCACACCATCACATGTAAATCAATGCCAGTTAATGGATGAACGCGATCTTGTGTTTGCTAAAATTTTAACAAACACAGCGGCTGGGAGGTGGTGGTGGTGGGGGGGGGGCGGCATAGCAAGAAGTGTGGGGTGAGGGATAGAAGGAAGTGGTTTTAGAATGAGTAGGGTAAAATGATAAAGTAGATGTGGCAATATATATATATATATATATATATATATATATATATATATATATATATATATATATAATCCCCGCATCTGATAGCTTGTGGTAAGATAAAGATTGACATATTGCAGTGACAGGGAGGGGGGGGGGTTGTCGATATTTTTCTTGAGATTTTGGGCGGATATGACAGGCGAAAGAGACAAGCTGGGACAATTAGATAAAGATCCCTGGCCTGGACATGATGATCAGGACATTCACAGAAAGGGGGGAGGGGACTGAGGGGAGGGGCGGTGGTGTAAAAAAGCACTCGGGGTAAGGGGCGGGAAACAAATATTTGTTAAGTGAGATGAATGGAAGGGATGAGCGCTAAGGGAGAAAATAATGTCTGTTTTAGGGGACAGAACTCGTTGAAATATCCAGGACTAAATGGTGACACGACTAAATGCTACAGGACAGTGGATTAAAATGGATGGTGACACGACTAAATGCTACAGGACAGTGGATTAAAATGGATGGTGAGACGACTAAATGTTACAAGACAGTGGATTAAAATGGATGGTGACACGACTAAATGTTACAAGACAGTGGATTAAAATGGATGGTGACACGACTAAATGCTACAAGACAGTGGATTAAAATGGATGGTGACACGACTAAATGCTACAAGACAGTGGATTAATGGAGGTTCGAGGATAAACCAGATAACAACGGACAACACCGGATAAGACCGGACAAGACCACTTAACGTCGGACAACAACGGACATCACCGGACAACACCGGACAACACCGGACAACACCGGACATCACCGGACAACACCGGATAAGACCGGACAACAACGGACATCACCGGACAACACCGGATAAGACCGGACAACACCGGACAACCTAGGAGGCGGGAAGCTGGTGGAAGAGACGACTAGATGTGCCACTTCCAGGCTGAATCATCAAATATCATTAGACCAATGGCTCCATCTTCGTGTTCGCCGACCCCGAATTTTGACCCCTGTTGTTGACCCTCGTGAACCCCGATCTGATCATTTCACAGCCGCCAATAACTCGCATCCAACTCAGCGTTTGCCTCGATTCTGAAAGTGTTTTAGCGGGGGAGGGGGGGGGGGGCATACAATGACCAGCTAAAATAATATTATTTGCTTTATCGTTGCGCATTCTTATCGACAGTTTGCTTTTTTTCTTTTTTGATGATTTAAAAAAAAATCGTTTGCTTTTATGAACGGCATACCTATATATTTTTATCCCATTCGCCTAGATAAATGGCCCACCTACATATTTTTTATCCCATTCGCCTGTAGCACTGGCCTCCATTTTTCTCCAGTGCCTAAGAAAATGAGATTTTTCTAAAGCTTCCCATCGCCCCATCGCCCCATTAGCCGCTCCCCCCGCCCCATTAGCCGCTCCCCCCGCCCCATTAGCCGCTCCCCCGCTGGCCCGACCCCTCTCACGAACCAATCTCTTCATCTAATTACATTTATTACTTGGGCGTATGGACGAAATTAAAAACTGAATTTTGCTTCTCTCTCTTTATATAATAATATTCAACATGGTGGTAGGTGTTTTAAAAAATCATACTGATTCAAGTAGAAATGGACCCCACTCAAACAGCAAATGTATAAATATAATGCCTAGTCTGCCCCCCCCCCTCCCCCCCCCCCCCCTTAACACCAACAAACATTGAAGTAATTCTCGTTTGTTTTCTACACCCGACTAATGTCCTTTTGGACACCTGACCTATGTCCTCTTGACACAAAAAACGAGTTCTGGAAACCATTTAAGATCGTATTTCCACAGTTTTAACAGTAAATACACTGAGCAATAGCCTGATAATCTCCAATCTAAACCTGCGCTAGACGGAAAAAAAACAATTAAGGAAACAAACGACAGAGAAAATAAAACGAAAGTTAAGTTTGCTAAGTGTTGACAAAACGTACAGGTGAAAATGTAAAGACCTTGATCGTGTTTGGTTGTCAATCGACACGACAATTAGAACGTCCTTACAACAGGGGCGGAACTACAGTGCCGCCAGAGCCCGCAATGCGGGGGGGGCCCAGACCGATTGGGGGCCCAAAAATCCTGGCTAAATTATTTAAAAAAAAAAAATTAAAAAAAAAAATTAGGTGGAGGTCGAGTTATCTTTCTTCTACAGTTACAAACAAACACGATAGTCGGCAAACGTCTTTGATAAAAATGCACAGACTATAGCTCGAGAGACCGCCAGACATAAAGTCAACTTCAAAGACGCAGCCTACCGTTCTTTTTAGTGGCGTCGACTAGGAGAACAAAAAAGCATTGTTATGTTGTTTACATTATTAAAATACATATCTATGATTGTGTGTTTAAACTACTGGCCTGAATTCTACAAAAAATATAATTATTTATTTCGATCTCGTACATTTATAATTGCGTTCATTTTTACTTTAACAACTGTATCAATAAACTTGTAAAAGTTTAAGTTATCTCCCTTCAGCGAAGCATCTGAAATTTTACTGTGCCGGCACGCTTTAAAATCGGGCTGGGGAAATGTTGCGGCGACTATCCTGGTCTTCTAGACGACCGGAAAAAGTCGGCACTATTGATGTAGATGTTCATCGGCGCTTTCTTGTCCCCTTCCAATGAACCTTCCCAACTCTCTCCCCTGCCCCCTCTCACCCCTACCCCTCACCTCTACCCCTCACCACACCCTTACTCTTACAAGATGTAATGCATAGATTAACGAACCGTCTATGAACTACTGAACTGTAAACTGACCACTCCTGCACATTTTGTTAAAGACACTAGTCAGTAGTTGTTCATTTACCTGATGAACAGCGACGGAACTACAGTCCCGCCAGACCCCGCAATGCGCGGGGGGGGGGGGGGGGCAGGCCGTTTAGGGGCCAAGGCTGACCAAAATTAATATTTTTTTAAATTTTGAATTTAATTTTGGTGCATTTTTGCCTTAATATTTGGTTTGTAAAAGAAAAACACTAGCTGCGGTACGATTATCTTTATTTTACAGTCACTATACCACGCTCTTCCGCAACAGATAAAATCCATTACACAAACTACAGTGTAAAATATAGGCAACTCTTCAAATTTGAATGACTTCTTTGACTCGTTGCCCCCCACCTCTTTAATAGCTAAATAGAGGACACGTAACTGTTTAACCGATCCTCCAAAGTGTACTGTCGCGGATTAGGCAGGGGATGGGGACCAAAAAGGGGGTTCAAAAATTGTCGAATTTTTTTTACATATTTTAAACAGTTATTTATAGTTGTATTTTTTAACCATTGTCAAGGCCGAGTTCTATTTCCCTACAATCAAACACACGCTGTCGTCGGCAAAATTCTTTTTAAAAAACAACAAAGTCCATAGCACGAAAAGCCGCTACATATGAAGTGGGCTTTCGTCTTTGCGGCATTGGTAAGGGACCCGAAATCCTTTGTACATTTTTCAATGTTAATGTGTTTGTGATAGGGGTTGAATTTGTATCTTGCATCCTACAAATAATAAAAAAATAATATAATACTATACTAGAAACTTCAGTTTTATATACGGTTACTTGTTTTTGCTTTTACGAGAAATATCATAGTAAACTTTTAAAGTCTATACTTGGAATAATCTCCCCTGAGTAAGTTTTACAATGGGCGATGCTGACGTACATAGATCAAGGCGTTTTGATGTCGCTTTCAAGTTTTTTTCCCGAGCCGACCCCTATCCCACCCCTCTTTCTCAACCTCACAAGTATCGAGGAGATAAATGTATCGTTTATGAACTACTTCCTAACCGTACGATTCAACACTTCAGCACATTTTGTCAGACACTAGACAGCACTAGATCTAGATCTAGATCTAGTCAACAGATATTAATTTACTTTCATAGTATTAGGCACATCTAATTCACAAAACAGGGCAGGTAAGATTATTTTTATATAATTATTTAGAAATTAATTACGTTTAGAATTAATTGAACATTATTAATAGTCAATTACTATTTATAAATGACGTCATTGAGGTGGGGGTGTGTGAGGGTCTGGCTTTTTGTTAGTCCCCCCCTCCCCTAAATCAGAAGGTTATCCAACGCGTGACCTGGCCACATACAGTTGTACATGTGAAAAACATTTTTCTGTCTATTTTGCATTACTGCATCATTCACCCAATCGCCATGAAAACTTGGGAAGCTGTTGAGTACAGCCCCGCAAAAGTTTCTGTCATAGGCCTAACATTTGTACATATTGGAGTGGGGACTCCTAACGGAAATATGTGATTTAGCGCCCCGTGATCCTGCATAAACGGATGAGGTTACTACTTGAATACAACCGGCGTCAGTGTCATCCTGAGCGCATCACATATGAGCAAGTTGGCCCCCCACAGACAGTCGTTTAAAAGTTCCCACAACACTAGGAATAAGTCTCGCTACAACACTCGATGACTAAATCTAATTAGGTGTCGCACCAATGTTTCTTCCTAGGTAGACTGTTTTCGGAGGAGGGGGGGGGGGGGAAGGGGGAGCTCTGCCGGAAGAAACAATGTGTTGCACCCATAACCCGTGCAGTAATGTAACCGGTAGCTCCAAGAGCCCCGTGACTCCCCTGACACCTGGGTCGTCGCCGAAGGACTTACAGCATGCCTTGGCGTGTCTAGTTGGTAGTGTGGACAAACCCGCGCCCTAAGATCCAAGAAATGAACTGCCGACATTGTTAACATTTAATTCAACTTCTGGAAAACAGGGCACACGGTTGGTAACGTTTTGATGAAAGCCTCATAAAAACCGGCGTCAGTTTGGAGTGTTGGACTAGATTTAGAGAGTCCGTGCTTCTCACATGGAAAACTGAATGGGGCCAGCTCGTGTGTTGGAAAACCTCGGATTTATTCGGGTACCGGATACATTTTTAAAAAAAAATTTAGTGCGACCTTTGTTTTCCATATATATATATATATATATATATATATATATATATATATACATATATATATATATATATATATATATATATGTATATATATATATATATATATATAGAGGGGCCCAAAAAAAAATTCTGCGGGGGGGGGGCCTTTTTTTTCTAGTTCCGCCACTGCCTTACAATGGTTGGTCATGTATCACATTTAGAACGTCCTTACAATGGTTGGTCATGTATCACATTTAGAATGTCCTTATAATGGTTGGTCATGTATCACATTTAGAACGTCCTTACAATGGTTGGTCATGTATCACATTTAGAACGTCCTTATAATGGTTGGTCATGTATCACATTTAGAACGTCCTTACAATGGTTGGTCATGTATGACATTTAGAACGTCCTTACAATGGTTGGTCATGTATCACATTTAGAACGTCCTTACAATGGTTGGTCATGTATCACATTTAGAACGTCCTTACAATGGTTGGTCATGTATGACATTTAGAACGTCCTTACAATGGTTGGTCATGTATCACATTTAGAACATCCTTATAATGGTTGGTCATGTATCACATTTAGAACGTCCTTACAATGGTTGGTCATGTATGACATTTAGAACGTCCTTACAATGGTTGGTCATGTATCACATTTAGAACGTCCTTATAATGGTTGGTGATGTATCACATTTAGAGCGTCCTTATAATTGTTGGTGATGTATCACATTTAGAGCGTCCTTATAATTGTTGGTGATGTATGACATTTAGAACGTCCATACAATGTTTGGCGATGTATCACATTTAGAACGTCCATACAATGTTTGGCGATGTATCACATTTAGAACGTCATTATAATGGTTGGTCATGTATGACATTTAGAGTGTCCTTATAATGTTTTGGACACTAAAATTACACTAATTTTAAACAAACAAAGATGGATTTGGTTGAGGGACAGGGAATCTTGATAATTCCATGATTTGGTTGAGGGACATGGAATCTTGATAATTCCATGATCTGCTTTAGAGACAAGAAATCTTGATAATTTCATGATTTGTTTTAGAGACAAGAAAACTTGATAATTCCATGATTTGGTTGAGGGACAAAGAATCTTGATATTCCATGATTTGGTTGAGGGACAAGAAATCTTGATAATTCCATGTTTTGCTTTAGAGACAAGGAATCTTGATAATTCCATACTTCGAATAAGGAGTTGGGATGGGGCTGTTGACTCCAAGAGAAGAAAAATGGATGAAGTTCAAGAGTCATAGGTCAAATATCGTTACAATGAATCCAACGAAGGCGCGTGCTCAAAAATAAAAGCAAACGTGGACGAGAAGGGCTAGGGAGGGGAGGGGGTGGGGGGGGGGGGAGTCCTCATTGACTGATGTTAGAGAATTGATTCTATCGGAGAATCAATGGCCCGTTGGCCGAAGGATCTAAATGGCCGTGAAAGATTTTGATGGACGATCATTGAATTAGATATTTTCTTCGTGGCACTGTTGTAGACATCGCTGGATGTGGGGGGGGGGGAGGAGTGGGGGAGGGGGATGTAGAGGGTGATCATTGATCGTAAGATTAAGTACTTTCGGAACGGTCAGTTCGTTTACTGCGATGTACGTGGGTCAGTATATTTGATGTGGTGTGAGAGGTTCAGTGGGTCTACTGTGATGTGTGTGGGTCAGTATATTTGATGTGGTGTGAGAGGTTCAGTGGGTCTACTGTGATGTGTGTGGGTCAGTTAACATTAATATTTCCCCGCATTCGTAAGTCAACCAATCACATCAGATACAGTAACAACTTCTACAACCCACCATATCACATACAACACCAACTTCTACAACCCACCACATCACATACAACACCAACTTCTACAACCCACCACATCACATACAACACAAACTTCTACAACCCACCACATCACATACAACACCAACTTCTACAACCCACCACATCACATACAACACCAACTTCTACAACCCACCATATCACATACAACACCAACTTCTACAACCCAACACATCACATACAACACAAACTTCTACAACCCACCACATCACATACAACACCAACTTCTACAACCCACCATATCACATACATAAAACCTCCAGCAAACCTCCCAAAGGCACATCAACACCTAAGGCGGGCCTAATTAATATTGATTTGTGCCTTGAATTTTTTAGCTAGCTCTCACTAGTGTCCCATCTAATCGTGGCCAACTAAACGTGGCCATCTAATCGTGGCCAACCAATCGTGGCCAATCATTACTTTTATTTGCTGAGCTCGTGACGAGTAGTATCATAGCAAGGGGTGTGATGTGTAGAACCTCCCCCCCCCCCAAAACCTGATGACTTACCCCTCAGGCCTCGTGTCTGGGGTGGGAATGAGTACCTCTCCCCCCCCCCCCCCCCCCAAACCTTTTGACTTACCCCTCAGGCCTCGTGTCCGGCACATCCCTGTCCAATGGCAGCATGTCGCTGGCGCTGGCGTTATATGAATAAAGATGGAAGCCACCGTGTTCCAGTGTCTCGCGTCTTCGACCAGGAAAACTCCGGATAGAATCTGCCCGTCCGTTTGACTTGACGGCCAGAGTTGAGGTAGACTTGCCGGCCAGAGTTGAGTTTGACTTGACAGCCAGAGTTGAGTTTGACTTGACGGCCAGAGTTGAGTTTGACTTGACGGCCAGAGTTGAGTTTGACTTGACGGCCAGAGTTGAGTTTGACTTGCCGGCCAGAGTTGAGTTTGACTTGACGGCCAGAGTTGAGTTTGACTTGCCGGCCAGAGTTGAGTTTGACTTGACGGCCAGAGTTGAGGTAGACTTGCCGGCCAGAGTTGAGTTAGATTCCAGATTTCTTAATCTCGCAAAGTGAGACGTCTGAGGGCTGAAAACATTCCCCGGCATCTCCCTGACGCGGCCGGCAGTCAAGTCTTGCAGCCAGTCAGCCGTGCCGTGATGTCTTGTACGGTTGCCATCATCTGCCGTCTCGACAGAATGACCGAACGGCAAGAGCCGGCTAGGATGTTTTACACCGGAGTTCATTTGAGGAGTCACCGGGTGTACTTTCTGATCGATGAGGCTATAGACGGGCGGAGGTTTCTGCTTGCTATTTGGGGTCTTCATTTGCATAGCAACTAGACTCTGTTCGTTTGATTTACGCCGAGATGCTTTCAGCCCGTGCGGGGTTTTTTCACCGTGGGTCCGGGTCAGGGGTGGTGTGTGGGGTGGGGCCGGGTGTGTGGTGTGGGGTGGGGCCGGGCGTGCGGTGTACCGACTAGAATCGACTGAGATGGAGCGTGAATAAGTTCGCTCTTCCATTTGGCCGGCTTTATCCTGCTCCCCGCCGTTGAAATGAGTATCGATCCCTAGCCCCATGTCCCTAGCATAAAACGTCATCTTCTGTGTTTCATCGCTCAGTCCTCGCAAATGGCCGCCACCGGATTTGCCATTCTCTTGTAATCCGGTCCGACCCGTCGTGTCTGCCGCCCCGACTGTGTCAGATCTTGCTTTACGATCGAGGCTGTCGTCTGCTGATAGCGAGTTTTTAGCACGAGAGGAAATTGACCGGTCCTGGTCCGGCCGTTCTCCTACTTGTGGACCTCCCTGCTCCGGAATGTCCGATAAGGGAGGGGCCGTGCTGGGCTCAGGGGCCCAATTTGGCAGCAAATCTCCCAGATTTACCTCCCCTCCCTCAATGCCCGGGCTAATCCCCTTCAAAGTGATAGCCCTTGTATCGATTTCTCCCGGCCCCCCTTCTATCAAGCTGTCACCCCCGCCCCCGCCCCCAGTAGCCCGGCGAGATCCGCGTGACAGTGACTCTAAGCCCACCATCTCGCGGCTGTAACCACGTGACTCTAAGCCCACCATCTCAACGACCTTAATCTCTTGCATGCGGCGGCCACTTTTAATTCCACTTTTGACAGCGTCCGCCGTCTGTTGGTTCAGTACGCTGGGCGCCATGAGGTCCCTGCCCCGGGCCAAGTCGGCCCTCAGGTTACCGCTGGTCAGGGGAGACTCAGGGCTGTGGGGGTGGCTCGCCTGCCCGCGGGACAGCGGCTCGTGTCTGAGGGCGAGATGGCCCAGGTTTGAGCCGAGGTTTGAGCCCAGGTTTGAGCCGAGGTTGATGACGGTGATCAGAGCCAGCCACACAGAGACCAGCAGGAGGGCGCCGCTCACTGGGCGCCACCTTTTGAGTGCCCGCGACAGCCGCGCCCCCATCCTCCATACCCCTACATAGGGGAGCCCCGGAGGACAGGGCATTCGATAAGGGGGTGTCGGCCCTTCTTCAGTGGTCCAGTACAACTAGGTGCTGTCTACCGGCTGATATCCAACGTGTGTCCAGTTACGTCCATTCAAGCCACGCAACCAAAGCCTAAACATTGGCGGCCGTTTGGCTGGAAGCATTCAATGAAGTTTAATCCAGGTTTACAGTGTACCACTATAGCAAGTTATGCCAACGTTAACGTTTTTTAAGTACATCCCCCATCTTCCAATAACAATCGTTGATTGTTTTAAAAATAGAGAACTATTTTTGTACAACCAATAATCACCATCTCACTTTTTATCCAACGTTTTGATAATCATTTGATATTGATCATCCGTCATAAGAATAGGAAATAATCACCACATTTCATAATGTATTTCAAATCGGCTAGACTAGTCTGACTCCGTAGATCTACTAGACTAGTCTGACTCCGTAGATCTGCTAGACTAGTCTGACTCCGTAGATCTGCTAGACTAGTCTGACTCCGTAGATCTGCTAGACTAGTCTGACTCCGTAGATCTGCTAGACTAGTCTGACTCCGTAGATCTACTAGACTAGTCTGACTCCGTAGATCTGCTAGACTAGTCTGACTCCGTAGATCTGCTAGACTAGTCTGACTCCGTAGATCTGCTAGACTAGTCTGACTCCGTAGATCTGCTAGACTAGTCTCTGACTCCGTAGATCTGCTAGACTAGTCTGACTCCGTGGATGCACCAAGACGCCAGAGAGCGCCAATATCTACGCCACTGGTTCTGTGTGTGTGCTGAGCACCCAGCCTAGCCGTGTATCTAACACTATCAGAACATTTGCAGATTTCAAGCAACAGTTGTCTACCTTCTCCCCTAATGGGCTTGTCCAATCTTTTTTTTCCTATTTAAAATTGTAATTTGAATCGATTTTCTCCTATTTGACAGGTTTTTTTCTCTTATTAAATCAAGTTTGGATGAGCGAATGGTTGCATAGATTGTGGGTAGGATGGGGTGGGGTGGGGTGGGGGTGGGGGAGCCCCACAGCACGGCTTTGTTGAACGGCGGAGCTTTAGAAATCCTCACGTCCTCGGGCTTTGTGTCACCCCTGTTGTAGCACCACTTGGTGTATCACCCCTGTTGTATCACCACTTGGTGTGTCACCCCTGTTGTAGCACCACTTGGTGGGTCACCCTGGTGTATCACCACTTGGTGGGTCACCCTGTTGTATCACCACATGGTGTGTCACCCTGTTGTATCACCACTTGGTGGGTCACCCTGTTGTAGCACCACTTGGTGTGTCACCCCTGTTGTAGCACCACTTGGTGTGTCACCCCCTGTTGTAGCACCACTTGGTGTATCACCCCTGTTGTAGCACCACTTGGTGTGTCACCCCTGTTGTAGCACCACTTGGTGGGTAACCCCTGTTGTAGCACCACTTGGTGTATCACCCCTGTTGTATCACCACTTGGTGTGTCACCCCTGTTGTAGCACCACTTGGTGTGTCACCCCTGTTGTAGCACCACTTGGTGTGTCACCCTGTTGTATCACCACTTGGTGTGTCACCCCTGTTGTAGCACCACTTGGTGTGTCACCCTGTTGTATCACCACTTGGTGTGTCACCCTGTTGTAGCACCACTTGGTGTGTCACCCCTGTTGTATCACCACTTGGTGTGTCCCCCTGTTGTAGCACCACTTGGTGTGTCACCCTGTTGTATCACAACTTGGTGGGTCACCCCTGTTGTAGCACCACTTGGTGCGTCACCCTGTTGTAGCACCACTTGGTGTGTCACCTCTGTTGTAGCACCACTTGGTGTGTCACCCCTGTTGTAGCACCACTTGGTGGGTCACCCCTGTTGTAGCACCACTTGGTGGCTCACCCCAGTTGTATCACCACTTGGTGGGTCACCCCTGTTGTAGCACCACTTGGTGCGTCACCCTGTTGTATCACCACTTGGTGTGTCACCCCTGTTGTAGCACCACTTGGTGTATCACCCCTGTTGTATCACCACTAAGTGCGTCACCCTGTTGTAGCACCACTTGGTGTGTCACCCCTGTTGTAGCACCACTTGGTGTGTTACCCCTGTTGTATCACCACTTGGTGTGTTACCCCTGTTGTATCACCACTTGGTGGGTCACCCCTGATCTTGCAGCCTGCACCAAGAAACACACCAGGATTGGCGTGCAATCAGCTGGGGAGGGGGGGAGGGGGGAGCGTGGTCGTCGATGAATGGTCACGTGATCAAATACGAGCCCACGAGCCGGGCTTCATCTCCCCCCTGAGAGGCGCACGGCTCCATTTATTTGCTGTAAAGACGTCATTAAATCTCTATTTTCTGCCCCACGTCCAAATGTAAACAGACATCTTCTAGAGATTTCTTTCATTCAGGAACTTCTGTAACAGAGGAGGGGAGATGGAATTATATCAATAATAGCTTCACATGAGAAATATATCATTAGTAGCTTCACATGAGAAATATATCAATAATAGCTTCATACGAGAAATATATCAATAATAGCTTCACACGAGAAATATAGCAATAATAGCTTCACATGAGAAATATATCAATAATAGCGTCACACGAGAAATATATCAATAATAGCTTCATACGAGAAATATATCAATAATAGCTTCACACGAGAAATATAGCAAGGATAGCTTCACATAAGAAATATATCAATAATAGCGTCACACGAGAAATATATCAATAATAGCTTCATACGAGAAATATATCAATAATAGCTTCATACGAGAAATTTATCAATAATAGCTTCATACGAGAAATATATTAATAATAGCTTCACATGAGAAATATACCAATAATAGCTTCACACAAGAAATATACCAATAATAGCTTCACACAAGAAATATATCAATAATAGCTTCATACAAAGAAATATATCAATAAAAGCTTCACACAAGAAATCTAGAAAAAGAATTTGTCATGGTAGCATTTAGTTTAGTCCCAGCCACTTGTCATGCTAGCATTTAGTTTAGTCCCAGCCACTTGTCATGCTAGCATATAGTTTAGTCCCAGAACTTGTCATGGTAGCATTTAGTTTAGTCCCAGAACTTGTCATTGTAGCATTTAGTTTAGTCCCAGAACTTGTCATGCTAGCATTTAGTTTAGTCCCAGAACTTGTCATGCTAGCATTTAGTTTAGTCCCAGAACTTGTCATGCTAGCATTTAGTTTAGTCCCAGCAACTTGTCATGGTATCATTTAATTTAGTACCAGCAACTTGTCATGCTAGCATTTAGTTTAGTCCCAGAACTTGTCATGGTAGCATTTAGTTTAGTCCCAGAACTTGTCATGCTAGCATTTAGTTTAGTCCCAGCAACTTGTCATGCTAGCATTTAGTTTAGTCCCAGCAACTTGTCATGGTAGCATTTAGTTTAGTCCCAGCAACTTGTCATGATAGCATTTAGTTTAGTCCCAGCAACTTGTCATGCTAGCATTTAGTTTAGTCCCAGCAACTTGTCATGCTAGCATTTAGTTTAGTCCCAGCAACTTGTCATGCTAGCCTTTAGTTTAGTTCCAGCAACTGTCTAAGATGACCCAGCCACGTCTATCAAACAGAACCCCGGGGCGCGGCCTGTAGACGGACGAGGTGTCCAACTAAACGATGTGTTCTACGCCCGCCTGACGGCTTGGAGCCGGGCAAGCTCTGACCTGACAGCCGGGAACTGGACAGCACCACCCACAAGCTGACAGTATGACGTATGGCCAGCTCTAACATTTGTAACGTTGGTCGATTCTACAGTTCTCTAACTGACCGTATTAGTCGATTCTACAGTTCTCTAACTGACCGTGTTGGCCGATTCTACAGTTCTCTAACTGACCGTGTTGGCCGATTCTACAGTTCTCTATCTGACCGCGTTGGTCGATTCTACAGTTCTCTAACTGACCGTGTTGGTCGACTCTACAGTTCTCTAACTGACCGTGTTGGTCGATTCTACAGTTCTCTAACTGACCGTGTTGGTCGATTCTACAGTTCTCTAACTGACCGTGTTGGTCGATTCTAGTTCTCTAACTGACCGTGTTGGTCGATTCTACAGTTCTCTAACTGACCGTGTTGGTCGATTCTACAGTTCTCTAACTGACCGTGTTGGTCGATTCTACAGTTCTCTAACTGACCGTGTTGGTCGATTCTACAGTTCTCTAACTGACCGTGTTGGTCGATTCTACAGTTCTCTATCTGACCGTGTTGGTCGATTCTACAGTTCTCTAACTGACCGTGTTGGTCGATTCTACAGTTCTCTAACTGACCGTGTTGGTCGATTCTACAGTTCTCTAACTGACCGTGTTGGTCGATTCTACAGTTCTCTAACTGACCGTGTTGGTCGATTCTACAGTTCTCTAACTGACCGTGTTGGTCGATTCTACAGTTCTCTAACTGACCGTGTTGGTCGATTCTACAGTTCTCTAACTGACCGTGTTGGTCGATTCTACAGTTCTCTAACTGACCGTGTTGGTCGATTCTACAGTTCTCTAACTGACCGTGTTGGTCGATTCTACAGTTCTCTAACTGACCGTGTTAGTCGATTCTACAGTTCTCTAACTGACCGTGTTGGTCGATTCTACAGTTCTCTAACTGACCGTGTTGGCCGATTCTACAGTTCTCTAACTGACCGTGTTGGTCGATTCTACAGTTCTCTAACTGATTGTGTTGGTCGATTATACAGTGCAAGTTTAAATTTTGTTTTTAAAAAAAAATTACAAGTGCAGCAAACCTCATCGATTAAATAAATATAATTAGCCAACAATATATTAATGTAATTAACTTGAGTGCATGTCTAGCTTTGATGCCCGCCGATGATAATTAATGGCGCGTATAATTGATCGTGTACGTCAAGCAGCATATTTAATCAGCTGTTAAAAAATCTCATCAGTAGACACAGACCAATCATTCAAACAATCGACATTATCTGATAATTAGCTGTGACCAATCAAACAATCGACATAATCTGATAATTAGTTGTGACCAATCAAACAATCGAGGTCATGAAAAGGTTATGTACGTACAGGTCATGGAATAATGAGTTCACGTCGTTTCAAGGACGAGTTCCACTTCCTCCTTCAGTGGCGGAACGTCGCAACATCAGCGGGGAATTTTCTCGAAGCTATGTTAATGGGGCGAGGCGGAATTAGGGGGGGGGGGGAGGGGAGGGGAGCAGCTGTTTACCTTTTGGTCACGGCTCACTACGGTACATTGACAACCAACTTCATCCATCCAACATTCTCTAGTCCATCCAACATTCTCTAGTCCATCCAACATTCTCTAGTCCATCCAACATTCTCTAGTCCATCCAACATTCTCTAGTCCATCCAACATTCTCTAGTCCATCCAACATTCTCTAGTCCATCCAACATTCTCTAGTCCATCCAACATTCTCTAGTCCATATATATATATATATATATATATATATATATATATATATATATATATATATATATATATATATATATATATATATATATATATATATATATATATATATATTATTCATTACAATTAAATATATAACAACATAAGAAGCACAACAATTTAAAATGGGCAAAATATTTATTTAAAACACAGCTGAAACTTCGATTCTTTTCATCAAGTCAACAATCTTTCGTTATGAAATGACCAGGTAATCTCAAGTCAAGTCAATTCTTGTCTAGCTACAACAACACATTCCACCAACAACACAGTCCACCAAGAACACCTTCCACCTACAACACCTTCCACCTACAACACCTTCCACCTACAACACCTTCCACCAACAACACCTTCCACCTACAACACCTTCCACCAACAACACCTTCCACCTACAACACCTTCCACCTACAACAACACCTTCCACCTACAACAACACCTTCCACCTACAACAACACCTTCCACCAACAACACAGTCCACCTACAACAACACCTTCCACCTACAACAACACCTTCCACCTAGAACAACACCTTCCACCTAGAACAACACCTTCCACCTACAACAACACCTTCCACCAACAACACAGTCCACCTACAACAACACCTTCCACCTAGAACAAGACCTTCCATGCCGTGATGCTATCAGCTACCGACAATAAAACACTGGCGCTCATCTATTTCAAGACAAACCTATCTGATAACGTGCGTGTATGAGCAGTGGAAGGATACGGTCATTACGTACAGCAATATACGTGTGTTTGATACGGTCATTACGTACGGCAATATACGTGTGTTTGATACGGTCACTGCGGCAATATACGTGTGTTTGATACGGTCATTACGGCAAAATACGAGTGTTTGATACGGTCATTACGGCAATATACGTGTGTTTGATACGGTCATTACGTACGGCAATATACGTGTGTTTGATACGGTCATTACGTACGGCAATATACGTGTGTTTGATACGGTCACTGCGGCAATATACGTGTGTTTGATACGGTCATTACGGCAAAATACGAGTGTTTGATACGGTCATTACGGCAATATACGTGTGTTTGATACGGTCATTACGTACAGCAATATACGTGTGTTTGATACGGTCATTACGTACGGCAATATACGTGTGTTTGATACGGTCACTGCGGCAATATACGTGTGTTTGATACGGTCATTACGGCAAAATACGAGTGTTTGATACGGTCATTACGGCAATATACGTGTGTTTGATACGGTCATTACGGCAATATACGTGTGTTTGATACGGTCATTACGTACGGCAATATACGTGTGTTTGATACGGTCACTACGGCAATACACGTGTACTTGATACGGTCATTACGTACGGCAATATACGTGTGATTGATACGGTCATTACGGCAATATACGTGTGTTTGATACGGTCACTACGGCAATATACGTGTGTTTGATACGGTCATTACGTACGGCAATATACGTGTGATTGATACGGTCATTACGGCAATATACGTGTGTTTGATACGGTCACTACGGCAATATACGTGTGTTTGATACAGTCACTACAATTAACCAACAAATTGTAAACTGACGTCATGGGGTAAGCGACAAAGTGTAAACTGACGTCATGAGGTAAGCGACAAAGTGTAAACTGACGTCATGAGGTAAGCGACAAAGTGTAAACTGATGCAACCGGTTACGCGGCGCGTGGGTACGTCTGAACGTAACACGCGTCTGCTCTCTGCCGTGTCGTCTGCTCCAATCAGATGACGTCTGGCGGCTAATGCGTCTGTTACACGCTTGGGTCGCTCTATCGATTTATCGTCAATTCAGACGGCAACGTTAGCCCAAATGTTAACAAATGTTCTACTCCACACCCAAATGTTAACAAATGTTCTACTCCACACCCAAATGTTAACACATGTTTTACTTAACACCCAAATGTTAACAAATGTTCTACTCTACACCCAAATGTTAACAAATGTTCTACTCCACACCCAAATGTTAACAAATGTTGCACCCAAATGTTAACAAATGTTCTGCTCTAAACCCAAATGTTAACAAATGTTCTACTCTACACCCAAATGTTAACAAATGTTCCACCCAAATGTTAACAAATGTTCTGCTCTAAACCCAAATGTTAACAAATGTTCTGCTCTACAGCCAAATGTTAACAAATGTTCTACTCTACACCCAAATGTTAACAAATGTTCTACTCTACACCCAAATGTTAACAAATGTTCTGCTCTAAACCCAAATGTTAACAAATGTTCTGCTCTACAGCCAAATTTTAACAAATGTTCTACTCTACACCCAAATGTTAACAAATGTTCTACTCTACACCCAAATGTAAACAAATGTTCTACTCTAAAACCAAATGTTAACAAATGTTCTGCTCTAAACCCAAATGTTAACAAATGTTCTGCTCTACAGCCAAATGTTAACAAATGTTCTACTCTAAACCCAAATGTTAACAAATGTTCTGCTCTAAACCCAAATGTTAACAAATGTTCTGCTCTACAGCCAAATGTTAACAATGTTCTACTCTACACCCAAATGTTAACAAATGTTCCACCCAAACGTTAACAAATGTTCCACCTAAGTGTTAACAAATGTTCCACCCAAATGTTAACAAATGTTCCACCCAAATGTTAACAAATGTTCTACTCTACACCCAAATGTTAACAAATGTTCTACTCCACACCCAAATGTTAACAAATGTTGCACCCAAATGTTAACAAATGTTCTACTCTACACCCATATGTTAACAAATGTTCTACTCTAAACCCAAATGTTAACAAATGTTCCACCCAAATGTTGACAAATGTTCCACCCAAATGTTAACAAATGTTCCACCTAAGTGTTAACACATATCTGGGATGTAAGCGTGACATAACGGGAGGAGGAGGTGACGTAATCCTAAAATTGTTTTCTTTTAACATTTGTATTTTAAGCAAATCTTTAATTCCATTTGTTTACCTTTTGTTTCCTAAAGGTTTATTCCAACGATTTAAAAGTTTTAACTTTTCAATAGCCTTTCAAAGTCACAGATCAATGAACAAACAGTTTTTCCTATCTATCACTCATGGTGTGTACTATAACAAGTTGGCTAATGGAACATACACACTAACTCAACTCACGGCGGTCACAATTGTTGTGGTCATTGCTGAACACAACTCACCCCGACCAAAGATTGGTGTCAACTGAGGTCAAACAAGTGCAGTCCGCCAGGCTAAACAGGTCAGCGGGCCAAACTTTGTTGTTGTTCATGACGTCATGACGTAATTCAACTCACTTGGGTCTAGATTTGGGTCAGCTAAGGTCAAACTTGTGTCGGTCACGTTGGCCAAGATGGGTGAACGAGGTCAAAAACTGTAACGTACCAGTGAATACAACTCACCCCTACTGAGATTGTTGTCAACTGGGGTCAACCGAGTGCGGTTTATTAAACTTTACAGGTCACCAGGGCAAAACGTGTTGTTTTGCATGACGTCATGACTTCACACAACTCACATGGACCGAGAATTGGGTCAGTTAAGGTCAAACTTGTGTAGGTCAAGTTAACCAAGACAGATAAACGAGGTCAAAAACTGTAACTTACGAATCAATAGAGCTCACTTACCTAGAAACTGACTATGCTGGGGTCGAGGCTATGAGTGTGGGGAGGGGGTTGAAACAATAGCGAGTTAGGGAGAGTCTTTAGATGACGTCACATTGGTAACTTGGAGTGGAGAGCACAGAAGTGTGACGTTACACTTTTACATCTCAAAAGTTTTTTGTGTTAACTGACTGTTTCGTTTATGGGCATTTTTTCAAGAACTTTTAAACATAGACCGGTTGACATCATACACAGTGTTTCTTCCAGACTTTTTTCTCCGGGGGGGAGGGGGGGGGGGGCACTTGAAATTTTCGGGGGGGGGGGGCGGTAGACTTTCTTTGGGGGGGGGCGGACATTGTTAAATGTATATACTTTCTATATAAATTCCATTTCGTTGGGGGGGGGGGGCGGTAGACTTTTTTCGGGGAAGCTCTCTTTCCCACCCCCCCCCCACCCCCCACCCCCCCCCCCCCCCCCCCCCCACCCGAAGAGATGCCTGGAAGAAACTCTGATCATACCGACATGAAAATAGCATTAAGTGGGAAGGGAGGATGGGGTTAAATCGTCAAAAATGGTTGAACCATGGATAACTCTTTAAGGTAAAGTCCATGTAAACACATAGGATGTCATATATACTAGATGTCATGCATACCGGGTGTCATATACTCAATATGTCACACGCTTATATCCGCTGGTATAATTTATAACTAGACATTTGAATAGCCCCACGGATCACCTCTTGACTGATGGTCGACCGTTCAGAAACACAACTTGTTTACTTTGAGCCGCTATTTTCTCATGAAAACCCAAGTAAAAAAATCAGCCGACATAAGCAGTTATACATTCTATGTAAAAAAAATAATAATAAAAAATAAACCAGGAGTGATCTCCACAAAACTTTCTCGAATATTCTAATATAAGTCTTTATAACACTACGTGGGATGGCAACTCGGAATATAGACATGATTTTTGTTTACTTAAACTTTTAAAAATAGAATAGAATCTAGTAGAAAAAAGAATTGCGCACCAAGCGAATGTCAAATAAAGATGTGCATAATAGTGCGCAATATTATTAGTACTTTATTAATTTACATGCGTTTTTTTGAGAAATCGGAAAATGCGTAAATTAGTACATCCGGTCAACGGAAATTATGCAAAATTTGACAGAAGGTAGAGAATTAGATCTTTTACTTACATGTGAAATTTCATTTATCTATCTGAAATAGTACTCAAGTTATAGGCTTTTGAAAAATTCAAAGTAGAAAAAGTACCACTTCCGGTTATCGGAAATCGCTCAAAAGTTAATCAGGATCTACGATTTTGATAAAATACTTATATATGAAATTTCATCAACTTAGCTGTAACGGTACTCAAGTTATCGTGTTTACACACGGACAGACACACACACAGACACACAGACATACGGACAAGATTGCAAAATTATGATTTTCCGTATTTTTTGCATGATTAAAAGACTTTATACTTCGTATTTACGAGAAAGTAATTAAGTAGATCGGCGTCCTAATCACTGTCCGTCACACACGAACACACACACACACAGTCACACACAAACACACACACAGTCACACACGAACACACACACAGTCACAAACAAACACACACACAGTCACACACGAACACACACACAGTCACAAACAAACACACACACAGTCACACACAAACACACACACACAGACACACACAAACACGCACCCCACTTCCAACCCCTGAATGTAAATCAAGGAAGATGCAGACGGGAGTTTAAAAATGTAGAACATTGATTTGAAAATCGCATTATCAGACAAGCATTTCAATTGGAGAGGTGAAACAGCCGACAGGCTTTCAAGTTAAAATCAACACGATTTCTACTCGAATTCTCTTTTCAAATTTGCCTTCCTGTAATTGAGACGGTTAATAAAAATTCTTGTCCGCGGGCCTCTCATCTCCCGGCGCTTCTGTTTGCCCGCGGCACGAACGGTGGCAATAGCTGACGGCCGGGCTCTAGCAACTGGCGTGCCAATAGTAGCGGATCTATCTGTTACAACAAATGACGTGCGAATAGTAGCGGATCTATCTGTTACAACAAATGACGTGCGAATAGCCGTGATAAAAACTGACAGTTTAAAAAAAAAGGAAAGCTGTATTTGGAAGAAAAAAAAATCTATCAAAAAATGGATGTGTCAGGTACGACGTCAGGTATCTCCGGGTAGTTTTCTGATCACACGGCTTTCTACAGGGATGTGTGTGCGTATGTGTGTGTGTATGTGTGCGTGTGAGTGTGTGTGTGAGAGTGTGTGAGTGTGTCTGTGTGTGTCTGTGAGTGTGAGAGAGTGTGTGCGTGCGTGCGTGCGTGCGTGTGTGTGTGTGTGTGCGTGTGTGTGTGAATGCCTATAGAAGGATTATTTACCTTCTCCAACACCAAATTTCTCGTCTGTTTCATCATAAAACGGCTCAACCCGTGGAAGTATGAACCAAATACTTGTCAAATAAACCTGCGCGGCGTGACTTGAGGCTTTTAACTTTTTTTTTCCTCTCCATCGGTTGAGGTCTAACTTAGAGTGTGGGTTGGTGGGGGTGGGGTGTGTGTGGTGGGGTGATGTACGGGGCCGTTAAATCCTCCTGCCGCAGTTAACGGGGTTAAGGGTTTAGGGGGGTTAGCGGGGGCGTAGAGAGTAAAATACACCTGAGATTTTCTGGGGGCTTAACTCGGTGAGACCTATTAAATCCCAGTTAAGCTCTGAGTTTACATTTCTTTTAGATTTCAACTCAGGTCGCGTTCAAATGGACGGGTTCTGTGGGTCCTTATCTAGAACAAAACTTTTCAGTGCAGGAGCGAGTTGCCAGATACATTTCTAAACTTCAAAATCAAATTTAAAAAAAAATCGTGTGTTCAGCTTTAGCTCTTTAGCTTTCGTATACCCATCTTTAGCTGACCATCTTATTCTTAGACTCGTTATGTTGACACATCTTAAATGTAGCACCTCGCCTAAATGTGTGTCGATACACATCTTATAAATAGCACATTTGCTACACACAAGCCTCAATTTTAAAACATTCTCATGAGGGGTGGGGTGGGAGGTTACAAATAAACAAACATTTGAACAGACACAATCTGAACCAATCGAGGAACAAGTGTAAAACATCAACAAACGACTTACCGAATCGCGCAGGTGCATGTCGTGTTGGGTCTTAGCGTGAGTACGTGCGGCACACAGGTTGGAGAACACACAGCAACATACGTCTCCACACCACATTACAACTCACCACAACCACACACTACAACCCAAATACTACAACCACATACTACAGCCACACACTACAACAACAACCTTATTGGCTAATCACACTCACACTCACACTCACCACAACCATAACCACCACCATCACGGTAACCACTCCAATAACAACCACACTAACCACAACTTCACTTACAATAAATACACTCATCACCACAATTACCACAACCACAGTCCCCACAACCACAACCACATCATCACAATCCCCCTTTCTACTCTATTCTCGCCCAAGGCAACGTTTTTTTTTCATTGAAAATATTATGTAACTATATTGTTGATATCATCATAAGTTGTATGTTGATTGTGACAACCATTGACTGTGTGTTTAGCTAGCGATTGTTTGACTGACATCAACGTTTTCGTACTGCACTAACTGTTGGCTTATAATCTTTGAGTCATGTCAAGCACGTGCAATAGGGCAAACTCACGCATCACGTGACCCTAAAGGTTAGCACGTGAGTGAGCACTAACCCAAACCAAACCTGTTCTATCGGCCAGTTGAATGTTGTCAGCAGATGTGTGAGTACCACGCCTTGCACGTGTGTGAGTACCAGGCCATGCACGTGTATGTGATCTTAACATCGGGCCAAACTATGGCCAAAGTATGGCCAAAGTATGGCCAAAGTATGGCCTACATCTGTAACTTCAAACGTCAGTCACATCTGCCAAAAACTGGACGTACATGAAACGTCAAACAACACGTGCGCGTATGTGAGCCAATGACGTCACCGTTTCAGTGTCAGCATGACTTGCCCGTGACGTCACACAGAACACAGGATGATGTGCAAATCACCGCTTGACCACTCAGGGAGGAGATTTCACCTTGTAAGCAACACTAGACAGACGGGTACTCAAGTGGCTTTGTAAAAAAAGCAATCTTTAGAAAAACCAACTTTATGATTTAAAATCAATCTTTAAAAAAAAAACTTTTTTATTTAAAAACAATCTTTAAGGAAAAAAAACTTTATGATTCCAAATGAAGGAACCAGAATAGAGAGATGGGGGGGGGAGAGGTGTGGGAAGGGGAGGTAAAGGTGTGTGACTAGGTGTTAATAGGAGAGTTCAATTCAGCAGTGAATGAAATAAATGCGGGGATTGGTGGATTATTTAGCACCATCTTTTGGTGTACTCTGGGGGAGTTCAATGAAAAAACTCACTCGATATTTCAAACGATGCCACGGGTGGTTAAGTCACGATCCGGCCAATGGCTTCCCATCAAACAGCTGAGCGATGACGTCAGGTACGGTGCGAGTGAAGAGTAGACTACACTTTTTTTAAAAAGAAAACACAATTTTTGAAAATCGAGAGCACATTATTTGACAGACGAGGGAACACATTTCTTGAAAAGCGAGAGAACACATTATCAGTTTTTATTCAACTCAAGTTATGATGTAATCTGTTTTCAGAAATCGGAAATAGTGTAAGTTCAGTGTAAGCTAATAGTTTTGTTCACCGGTAATCACTCTATATTTGATAGAAGGAGAATAAGATATTACACCTGTGTTTAAAATTTAGTCCAACCAATTGAAACAGTACTCAAGTTTTTTTGGTATTATAGTACACAGAAGTAAAGTACCATTTCCGTTTATCGGAAGTCACAGAAAATCGAAAGTAATCCAAGTATGAGATCTGATACTTATATATAAAGTTTTGTCAAGCGAAATTGTATGGTGCTCAAGTCATAGTATTCTCACTGAAGAAGAGTAAATACCACTTCCGGTTACCGGAAATCGTTCAAAAGTTAATACAGAAATACACGACTAGACGGATGGACATAGAAGGGCTACACGACTAGACGGATGTAGGTGGTTAGAAGGGCTACACGACTAGACGAATGTAGGCGGTTAGAAGGGCTACACGACTAGACTGATGTAGGTAGTTAGAAGGGCAACACGACTAGACGGATGGACATGGTTAGAAGGGCTACATGACTAGACGGATGGACATGGTTAGAAGGGCTAACATGAGTAGACGGATGGACATTGTTAGAAGGGCTACATGACCAGACGGGTGGAAATGGTTAGAAGGGCTACAAGACTAGACGGGTGAAGAAGCGAGAAAAAGTGCCGACTACCGGAGTACAAACACGAGGCCTTACCGTGATCGTGTTGTTTAGCTAGACGGTTTCAGAAAGGTTGTGTTTGTATCCTGGTGAGGTAGGGGGTGGGTGGAGGCGGTATGAGGGTGGGGCGGCACTTGTATTATTATTGGCACGAGGGGCCCCAGGCTGAGAGGTTTCTGTCAGAGGGTGCTCACTGGCACGTGATCCTAGTACATGTCACGTGATGTTCTCGGTCAGCTGGTGGAATAGGTGGATATCATGTAGAATATGTGCTATGTTGTGGTTTGTCTATGGTCTGTATATCGTGTAAAATATGTGCTATGGTGTGGTTTGTCTATGGTCTGTATATCGTGTAGAATATGTGCTATGTTGTGGTTTGTCTATGGTCTGTATATCGTGTAGAATATGTGCTATGGTGTGGTTTGTCTATGGTCTGTATATCATGAAGAATATGTGCTATGTTGTTGTTTGTCTATGGTCTGTATATCGTGTAAAATATGTGCTATATTGTGGTTTGTCTATTGTATGTATATCGTGTAGAATATGTGTTATGTTGTGATTTGTATATGGTCTGTATGTCGTGTGCTGGTGACTACCATAAGCGAACAAGAGAAACATTTGCACCTAGTAACCTTTTCTCTGCCCTAGAATCGTGTCGTTTGGAGCGGGGTTTGAACAGGTGGCTTCACTAACGTACGGGGCTGGGGCTGCTAGCACTCGGCCGTACCCGGGGCGTGTTGGCTGTAAGCAGCAGCAGATTGGGTCCCGGGCTGGGGGAACAATGGGGACCACCTACACCGCCCCTTCTCCATTGGTCCCTGCACACGTGACCAGGTTCGCATCAACCAACGGGCGGCAACTCACCAAATGTGGCGCATGTTTGTGGCAAACTTTTTCAACACATTTTTATTTTGCCGTTTTTTTTAAAATGTCTGGTCTTTATAAAAGAAAATCGAAATGTATTTTTTCTACTTTTAATTGACCTATTTTGAAATGCATTATATAACATATATAGCAACACTTACACTGTGTTAAAAAATTGAACCAGTTGTAGGCCCTATAACTCACTATAAAAACCGTATCTCAATGTCGGGATCCTTCACTTTAAAAATTATAGCTCAAGTCCGGTTTCCACCTTTCACTATAAAATAACATAGTTTAATGTCGTGTTACTTCCATTAACCATAAGAACCTTAACTCAGAGCCGGATTACCTCCCTTCATAAAAACAATAGCTTAATGTCGTGTTGCCTCCCTTAACTATAAGAACCATAGCTCACTGCAGTGTTACCTCCCTTTGCTATAAGTGATATGTATTTTAAAACAAAACACAATTCATAATAATCGCCATACATCACCACACGAATATCGCTATAGATCAACACTAAAATACCATATACATTTTCTGCTCATTCAACATAACCATAACCATCTCCAGCCCCCACCCACCATGTTTTAGTTTCTGCTCATCCCCTGGGTGTATTCCTTACCCACCCCAAGCTCTACCTGCTAACAAGTAGGACCGTGAGACATGAAAGCAGTGGTAAAAAATGATAACAAATGTCACATGACAAGGCAGAATTTAGAAAATATGGCCGCTCGCAGTGCTAGCAGACGTATGTTAAGTGTTGGGAGGGGGGGGGGGGGGATCACGGCCTCATTAATCTCAGGTTCCAGAACTCCAACTAACGGTTTTTATTTGACTACATCAGGCTCCATAACTCTAGCTAACGGTTTTAATTTGACTACATCAGGTTCCAGAACTCTAGCTAACGGTTTTAATTTGACTACATCAGGTTCCAGAACTCTAGCTAACAGTTTTAATTTGACTACATCAGGTTCCATAACTCTAGCTAACAGTTTTTATTTGACTACATCAGGTTCCATAACTCCAGCTAACGGTTTTTATTTGACTACATCAGGTTCCATAACTCCAGCTAACGGTTTTTATTTGACTACATCAGGTTCCATAACTCCAGCTAACGGTTTTTATTTGACTACATCAGGTTCCAGAACTCTAGCTAACGGTTTTTATTTGACTACATCAGGTTCCATAACTCCAGCTAACGGTTTTTATTTGACTACATCAGGTTCCATACCTCCAGCTAACGGTTTTTATTTGACTACATCAGGTTCCATAACTTCAGCTAACGGTTTTTATTTGACTACATCAGGTTCCATACCTCCAGCTAACGGTTTTTATTTGACTACATCAGGTTCCATAACTCTAGCTAACAGTTTTTATTTGACTACATCAGGTTCCATAACTTCAGCTAACGGTTTTTATTTGACTACATCAGGTTCCATACCTCCAGCTAACGGTTTTTATTTGACTACATCAGGTTCCATAACTCTAGCTAACAGTTTTTATTTGACTACATCAGGTTCCATACCTCCAGCTAACGGTTTTTATTTGACTACATCAGGTTCCATACCTCCAGCTAACGGTTTTTATTTGACTACATCAGGTTCCATACCTCCAGCTAACGGTTTTTATTTGACTACATCAGGTTCCACAACTCTAGCTAACGGTTTTTATTTGACTACATCAGGTTCCATAACTCCAGCTAACGGGTTTTGTTTACTATTTAAGGTTTAGGGTTTTGATCTGTAGGAGAACAATCTCCCAGAAGACTTGTCATCGGTGCGACAATTTATTCAAATCTGTTTAACTATAGGCCTTGAAAATAGCTCGGTAAACTGAACTGGATAGATGCTTGATGTCAACTTGACCGCGAGATAAACATGCATTCAGATTTTGGTTTTGAATGCAAACCGCGGCACAAACTATCGATATTTATAAATCTTGGCCTGGCTAGGTTTTTGATGAGGGTAACTTTCTATTCCGTGTGTGTATCGTGTAAAGTATTAAAATAGGTCAAAAGATGTCACAAACTACAGTTCAAGTTGTAGAACCATACACTGGGGTCACCACACACTCGCAGCCATTGCAAACAAACAAAAGTATTAATAGACAAGTTGTTTTACATGAACCCAAAGGTTTTCAGCTTAAATAACCGTGGTTTTCCTGACGACAGATTTAAGGTAAAAAATAAATAAAAAAATAAAAAAAACGGCGTATCTTGACCGTAATTGGTCTTTGATGGGAGCTAACTCGCCTCTACATCGATGCGACTTACGTCCCCTTGAGATCTGGCAACATTCGGGGGCGGCACCCCAGGCTGTGTACAGGCGAGGGTTATCAGTGGCGTCGGGCTATAGCTAACAGCTCGTGCCGTCTTCAGAGCGTGACGGTCAGGGAATTCCAGGCACGGTGCCAGCGGGTCAGTAACGTCATGGCTCCTGGTCAGGTGCTAGATCACGTGTGCGCTATCAACATCGGAGTTTGTGGCCGTTACGAATTAAATATGGTGTCAGCTTTTTATTCTCTGGCGATATATGTATATATATATATATTCCAAAGCAGTACGTCGGCAATAATGAGATCATGTTCTAACTAAGGCATTGAAACCAAAATGTCGACCATATTGATTATGTCCCACAGCAACATAGTAGATGCACGATTCTTCTCTACCAGTTCTCGATTGTGTTGGTGGTTTGATCTGCCGTGAACCACGTTATGACGGCAGTGTGGCACCATCTTTTGGTGTGGGGGTGTGGCACCATCTTTTGGTGTGGGGGTGTGGCACAATCTTTTGGCGTGGGGGTGTGGCACCATCTTTTGGTGTGGGGGTGTGGCACCATCTTTTGGCGTGGGGGTATGGCACCATCTTTTGGCGTGGGGTGTGGCACCATCTTTTGGTGTCGGGGTGTGGCACCATCTTTTGGTGTGGGGGTGTGGTGGTGTGGAAATAAATCACGTGACGCTATGAAGTGTGTTCTAGGAAATGTTTTTCGCGAGCTGAATCATTTCAAAATTACAAAATATATTCTTTATACAGGCCGATCATTGATTTACAGGCAGTTTTATATGTATATTTATTTATTAATATTTATATATAGGGAAATAATGGAATATACAGGCAAAAAGTTAATATATAGACACGTGATATACAATTCTAGGTAGTCCGAAGACTGAATAGTAAGGTGGAGGAAGGGGAGGGGGTAGGGGGTAGGGGCAAGTGTTCGATTGTACCAAGCTATTTGTCTCGTTTATTCGAATCGTTTTTCGAACATTTAAAACACAACTGGTAGAACACTCGCACTCACACACACACTCGCCCTGACACACACGCACACACTCACTCTCACTCATACACTCACACAAACATGACAGCAGCCTACACTAGAAAAAAAAATCCTACACCTTATTCGGCATCCTCTCTTCCATTTGTGGTTTACCCCCCCCCCGTCATACAAGTGGCCGTATTGGATCTGTCACCTGTCCAGCCTAAAGTAGCCTCGTTACCTCCCCCTTCCCCCCCCCTCATGTCTGCCTCCCAGCACGAGCCGTTGACAGTGTGAGGAAAGAGCAAATTTGCTCACGATCCACAATCCATGACGTCACGAGGTTGATGGCGGTCTGACAGCGGAGCTTATTAAGTCTTGTAGTGGCCTAGCACACGGATGTCCATGTCTAAATGTCAGATGTCCATGTCTAAATGTCATATGTCCATGTCTAAATGTCAGATGTCCATGTCTAAATGTCATATGTCCATGTCTAAATGTCAGATGTCCATGTCTAAATGTCAGATGTCCATGTCTAAATGTCATATGTCCATGTCTAAATGTCAGATGTCCATGTCTAAATGTCATATGTCCGTGTCTAAATGTCAGATGTCCATGTCTAAATGTCAGATGTCCGTGTCTAAATGTCAGATGTCCGTGTCTAAATGTCAGATGTCCGTGTCTAAATGTCAGATGCCCATGTCTCTATGTCAGATGTCCATGTTTAAATGTCAGATGTCCATGTCTCTATGTCAGATGTCCCTGTCTAAATGTCAAATGTCCGTGTCTAAATGTCAGATGTCCATGTCTAAATGTCAGATGTCCATGTCTCTATGTCAGATGTCCATGTCTAAATGTCATATGTCCATGTCTAAATGTCAGATGTCCATGTCTAAATGTCATATGTCCGTGTCTAAATGTCAGATGTCCATGTCTAAATGTCAGATGTCCGTGTCTAAATGTCAGATGTCCGTGTCTAAATGTCAGATGTCCGTGTCTAAATGTCAGATGCCCATGTCTCTATGTCAGATGTCCATGTTTAAATGTCAGATGTCCATGTCTAAATGTCAGATGTCCCTGTCTAAATGTCAAATGTCCGTGTCTAAATGTCAGATGTCCATGTCTAAATGTCAGATGTCCATGTCTCTATGTCAGATGTCCATGTCTCTATGTCAGATGTCCATGTCTAAATGTCAGATGTCCATGTCTAAATGTCAGATGTCCATGTCTAAATGTCAGATGTCCATGTCTAAATTTTAGATTCATGTCTATATGTATTTTTCTAGATGTATATGTCTAAAATTTAGATTTTGTTGAAGCAGATAGTGTGCAATGTCAAGGTCACGCACAGATACATAAATCAGCTGTTTAACCGGCAGACGGTCGTGGTCGATAAAAGGTATTCAAACACCCTGGGTAGAATAGAGGTCACGTGATAGGAAATAGAGACATAGATGGCCGGTAGACCTTATGAGTCGGTTGGTTTAATGTTAGATAGTTGGAGAGTTCAATGTTGGATGGTTCAATGTTGGAGGGTTCAATGTTGGGTGGTTCAATGTTGGGTGGTTCAATGTTGGGTGGTTCAATATTGGAGGGTTGGATGGTTCAATGTTGGGTGGTTCAAGGTTGGATGGTTCAATGTTGGGTGGTTCAATGTTGGATGGTTCAATGTTGGAGGGTTCAATGTTGGAGGGTTCAATGTTGGATGGTTCAATGTTGGAGGGTTCAATGTTGGATGGTTCAATGTTGGAGGGTTCAATGTTGGGTGGTTCAATGTTGGAGGGTTCAATGTTGGGTGGTTCAATGTTGGGTGGTTCAATATTGGAGGGTTGGATGGTTCAATGTTGGGTGGTTCAATGTTGGGTGGTTCAATGTTGGAGGGTTCAATGTTGGAGGGTTCAATGTTGGAGGGTTCAATGTTGGGTGGTTCAATATTGGAGGGTTGGATGGTTCAATGTTGGGTGGTTCAAGGTTGGATGGTTCAATGTTGGGTGGTTCAATGTTGGATGGTTCAATGTTGGAGGGTTCAATGTTGGAGGGTTCAATGTTGGATGGTTCAATGTTGGATGGTTCAATGTTGGATGGTTTAATGTTGGAGGGTTGGATGGTTCAATGTTGGGTGGTTCAAGGTTGGATGGTTCAATGTTGGGTGGTTCAATGTTGGATGGTTCAATGTTGGAGGGTTCAATGTTGGAGGGTTCAATGTTGGAGGGTTCAATGTTGGGTGGTTCAATGTTGGATGGTTCAATGTTGGATGGTTTAATGTTGGAGGGTTGGATGGTTCAATGTTGGATGGTTCAATGTTGGATGGTTTAATGTTGGAGGGTTGGATGGTTCAATGTTGGATGGTTCAATGTTGGGTGGTTCAATGTTGGATGGTTCAATGTTGGGTGGTTCAATGTTGGGTGGTTCAATGTTGGGTGGTTCAATGTTGGATGGTTCAATGTTGGGTGGTTCAATGTTGGGTGGTTCAATGTTGGGTGGTTCAATGTTGGGTGGTTCAATATTGGAGGGTTGGATGGTTCAATGTTGGGTGGTTCAAGGTTGGATGGTTCAATGTTGGGTGGTTCAATGTTGGATGGTTCAATGTTGGGTGGTTCAATGTCGGGTGGTTCAATTTTAGGTGGTTCAACGTTTGATAGTTGGGTGGTTCAATGTTGGGTGGTTCAATGTTGGGTGGTTCAATGTTGGGTGGTTCAATGTTGGGTGGTTCAATGTTGGGTGGTTCAAAGTTTAGAACACCGCTGTGGTAGCTACAGCACTACATCCACGACGTTTGACGTCAGAACGTCATCAAGTTTTGCTTGTCTGAAATGTGTAACGGCTCAGTCGGTGCTGACCGGTGAGATGTAGCTCTGGTAACAGTGGTGTCGCTAGGGTCCTGTCCCCCCTGTTGTTTACAATGGTTTGGTCTGAGTATTAATCCTGTCCCCCCTGTTATTTACAATGATTTGGTCTGAGTATTAATCCTGTCCCCCCTGTTATTTACAATGGTTTGGTCTGAGCACTAATCCTGTCTCCCCTGTAATTTACAATGGTTTGGTCTGAGCACTAATCCTGTCCACCCTGTTATGTACAATGGTTTGGTCTGAGTATTAATCCTGTCCCCCTGTTATTTACAATGGTTTGGTCTGAGCACTAATCCTGTCCACCCTGTTATTTACAATGGTTTGGTCTGAGTATTAATCTTGACCACCCTGTTATTTACAATGGTTTGGTCTGAGCACTAATCCTGTCCACTCTGTTATTTACAATGGTTTGGTCTGAGTATTAATCTTGACCACCCTGGGCCATCAACTAGGATGTGTAACGGAAAACACACACAAACGGACATGATTGCAACTAAGTTTTTTCCGTAAAAAAATTTGTCAAAAGATTTTTTCACGATTACAATACATCCTTTATATTCCGTATACAATAAAGTATAGAGGTGTAAAAACGGCGAAAAATGTCAAAATTTCATTTTATTTTTGTGCACGATTACAATTCACTTTCTCTATAATCTGCATACGAGAAAGTAAAAGTATACACACAGTTGGTCAGCCGTTTGTCCTAACGTGTTTATGTTATGGGTGAGGCGATACTCCTGTTTCGATTAATTAGCTGTTTAACCACGAATCGGCCTTTGAATGTTGAATGAATGAAAAAAAACTTTGTATCGATCTAGCAACTTGTGGTCTACTTGTACATTTTTTCTTTCCTGTCAAATCGTAAAGCTTTCCATCATGGGCATGCAACTGTTTTATTTCTTGATTGGAATCTGTAAAATAAATAATTGCCAATGGCAAAACTATGCTGTCATGACATTGATTGCCTCCACCCCTCCCCCTCCCCATTCACCACCCCCCTCCCACGTCCCTATTGTAAGCAGGAGTGAGTCCCCCCCCTCCCACGTCCCTATTGTAAGCAGGAGTGAGTCCCCCCCTCCCCATTCACCTCCCCCCCCCCCCTCCCACGTCCCTATTGTAAGCAGGAGTGAGTCAGTGCCAATAAAGAGGGGATCTGAGCGTGCTCACTGAATCACGCGCACCCACGGGCTCCTTGCACTCGGTGTAAGCAGTCTATTACATCACCTCGGTGTAAGCAGTCTATTACATCCCCTCGGTGTAAGCAGTCTATTACATCACCTCGGTGTAAGCCGTCGATTACATCCCCACGGTGTAAGCAGTCTATTACATCACCTCGGCGTAAGCAGTCTATTACATCACCTCGGTGTAAGCAGTCTATTACATCACCTCGGTGTAAGCAGTCTATTACATCACCTCGGCGTAAGAAGTCTATTACATCACCTCGGTGTAAGCAGTCTATTACATCACCTCGGTGTAAGCAGTCTATTACATCACCTCGGCGTAAGCAGTCTATTACATCACCTCGGTGTAAGCAGTCTTTTACATCACCTCGATGTAAGCAGTCTATTACACCACCTCGGCGTAAGCAGTCTATTACATCACCTCGGTGTAAGCAGTCTATTACATCACCTCGGTGTAAGCAGTCTATTACATCACCTCGGTGTAAGCAGTCTATTACATCACCTCGGTGTAAGCAGTCTATTACATCACCTCGGTGTAATAAGGGGATTGTTTGGGAGTAGGGATGTTGTTTGGGGATTAGGGGGGTTGTTTTGGGATTAGGGGGGTTGTTTGGGGATGAGGCAGGTTGTTTGGGGATTAGGGAAGTTGTTTGGGGATTAGGGAGATTGTTTGGGGATTAGGGAGATTGTTTGGGGATTAGGGAGGTTGTTTGGGGTTTAGGGAGGTTGTTTGGGGATTAGGGAGGTTGTTTGGGGATTAGGGAGGTTGTTTTGGGGATTAGGGGGTTGTTTGGATATTTAGGAGGTTGTTTTGGGATTAGGGGGGTTGTTTGGGGATGAGGCAGGTTGTTTGGGGATTAGGGAAGTTGTTTGGGGATTAGGAAGATTGTTTGGGGATTAGGGAGATTGTTTGGGGATTAGGGAGGTTGTTTGGGGTTTAGGGAGGTTGTTTGGGGATTAGGGAGGTTGTTTGGGGATTAGGGAGGTTGTTTTGGGGATTAGGGGGTTGTTTGGATATTTGGGAGGTTGTTTGGGGATTAGGGAGGTTGTTTGGGGATTAGGGAGGTTGTTTGGGGATTAGGGATGTTGTTTTGGGGATTAGGGGGTTGTTTGGGGATTAGGGAAGTTGTTTGGGGATTAGGGAGGTTGTTTGAGGATTAGGGAGGTTGTTTTGGGGATTAGGGGGTTGTTTGGATATTTGGGAGGTTGTTTGGGGATTAGGGAGGTTGTTTGGGGATAAGGGATGTTGTTTGGGGATTAGGGAGGTTGTTTTGGGGATTAGGCAGTTGTTTGGATATTTGGGAGGTTGTTTGGGGATTAGGGAGGTTGTTGGGGATTAGGAAGGTTGTTTGAGGATTAGGGAGGTTGTTTGGGGATTAGGGAGGTTGTTTGAGGATTAGGAAGGTTGTTTGGGGATTAGAGAGGTTGTTTGGGGATTAGGGAGGTTGTTTGGGGATTAGGGGGGTTGTTTGAGGATTAGGGATGCTGTTTTGGGGATTAGGGGGTTGTTTGGGGATTAGGGAGGTTGTTTGAATATTTGGGAGGTTGTTTGGGGATTAGGGAGGTTGTTTGGGGATTAGGGAGGTTGTTTGGGGATTTTGGGAGGTTGTTTGGGGATTAGGGGGGTTGTTTGAGGATTAGGGATGCTGTTTTGGGGATTAGGGGGTTGTTTGGGGATTAGGGAGGTTGTTTGGGGATTAGGGATGTTGCTTGGGGATTAGGGAGGTTGTTTTGGGGATTAGGCAGTTGTTTGGATATTTGGGAGGTTGTTTGGGGATTAGGGAGGTTGTTGGGGATTAGGAAGGTTGTTTGAGGATTAGGGAGGTTGTTTGGGGATTAGGGAGGTTGTTTGAGGATTAGGAAGGTTGTTTGGGGATTAGAGAGGTTGTTTGGGGATTAGGGAGGTTGTTTGGGGATTAGGGGGGTTGTTTGAGGATTAGGGATGCTGTTTTGGGGATTAGGGGGTTGTTTGGGGATTAGGGAGGTTGTTTGAATATTTGGGAGGTTGTTTGGGGATTAGGGAGGTTGTTTGGGGATTAGGGAGGTTGTTTGGGGATTTTGGGAGGTTGTTTGGGGATTAGGGGGGTTGTTTGAGGATTAGGGATGCTGTTTTGGGGATTAGGGGGTTGTTTGGGGATTAGGGAGGTTGTTTGGGGATTAGGGATGTTGTTTGGGGATTAGGGAGGTTGTTTGGGGATTAGGGAGGTTGTTTGGGGATTAGGGAGGTTGTTTGGGGATAAGGAATGTTGTTTAGGGATTAGGGGGGGTATTTGGGGATTAGGGAGGTTGTTTGGGGATAAGCAATGTTGTTTAGGGATTGGGGGGGGGTGTTTGGGGATTAGGGAGGTTGTTTGGGGATTAGGGAGGTTGTTTGGGGATTAGGGAGGTTGGTTGGGGATTAGGATCTTGGTTGTCTGGGATTGGTGATCTGGGAATTTGTTAGAATTTTCAACTTTTCTATTGTGAGTTCGTTAATATAAGCAAGATTTTCCACACAATCAAATTGGAAAAAAGTTATCGTAATAATTATAATCCCGCGCAATAATAGTAATAGTAATGATAAATATCATTGCATTACAATTAAAAGATATAGTAATGATAATTATCATTGCATTACAATTAAAAGATATAGTAATGATAATTATCATTGCATTACAATTAAAAGATATAGTAATGATAATAATCATTGCATTACAATTAAAAGATATAGTAATGATAATTTCTATGTTCGCACTGCAGTGACGTGTAATGATGACGGATAAAACCAATTTTGAGGATCTAACTAAATGAAAACCGTGGAATTAAAACAGCTGATTTTTTATCTGGAGTGAGATGGTGGGAACAAAGAGGGTCGTTCAATAATGCCAGAACTAGACGTGTGGCTACATTTGTGCCAGAACTAGACGTGTGGCTACATTTGTGCCAGAACTAGACGTGTGGCTACATTTGTGCCAGAACTAGACGTGTCATCTGTGCCAGAACTAGACGTGTGGCTACATTTGTGCCAGAACTAGACGTGTGGCTACATTTGTGCCAGAACTAGACGTGTCATCTGTGCCAGAACTAGACGTGTGGCTACATTTGTGCCAGAACTAGACGTGTGGCTACATTTGTGCCAGAACTAGACGTGTGGCTACATCTGTGCCAGAACTAGACGTGTGGCTACATTTGTGCCAGAACTAGACGTGTGGCTACATTTGTGCCAGAACTAGACGTGTGGCTACATTTGTGCCAGAACTAGACGTGTGGCTACATTTGTGCCAGAACTAGACGTGTGGCTAACTTTGTGCCAGAACTAGACGTGTCATCTGTGCCAGAACTAGACGTGTGGCTACATTTGTGCCAGAACTAGACGTGTGGCTACATCTGTGCCAGAACTAGACGTGTCATCTGTGCCAGAACTAGACGTGTGGCTACATTTGTGCCAGAACTAGACGTGTGGCTACATCTGTGCCAGAACTAGACGTGTCATCTGTGCCAGAACTAGACGTGTGGCTACATTTGTGCCAGAACTAGACGTGTGGCTACATTTGTGCCAGAACTAGACGTGTGGCTACATTTGTGCCAGAACTAGACGTGTGGCTACATTTGTGCCAGAACTAGACGTGTGGCTACATCTGTGCCAGAACTAGACGTGTCATCTGTGCCAGAACTAGACGTGTGGCTACATTTGTGCCAGAACTAGACGTGTGGCTACATCTGTGCCAGAACTAGACGTGTCATCTGTGCCAGAACTAGACGTGTCATCTGTGCCAGAACTAGACGTGTGGCTACATTTGTGCCAGAACTAGACGTGTCATCTGTGCCAGAACTAGACGTGTGGCTACATTTGTGCCAGAACTAGACGTGTGGCTACATCTGTGCCAGAACTAGACGTGTCATCTGTGCCAGAACTAGACGTGTGGCTACATTTGTGCCAGAACTAGACGTGTGGCTACATTTGTGCCAGAACTAGACGTGTCATCTGTGCCAGAACTAGACGTGTCATCTGTGCCAGAACTAGACGTGTGGCTACATTTGTGCCAGAACTAGACGTGTCATCTGTGCCAGAACTAGACGTGTGGCTACATTTGTGCCAGAACTAGACGTGTGGCTACATCTGTGCCAGAACTAGACGTGTCATCTGTGCCAGAACTAGACGTGTGGCTACATTTGTGCCAGAACTAGACGTGTGGCTACATTTGTGCCAGAACTAGACGTGTCATCTGTGCCAGAACTAGACGTGTCATCTGTGCCAGAACTAGACGTGTGGCTACATTTGTGCCAGAACTAGACGTGTGGCTACATTTGTGCCAGAACTAGACGTGTGGCTACATCTGTGCCAGAACTAGACGTGTCATCTGTGCCAGAACTAGACGTGTCATCTGTGCCAGAACTAGACGTGTGGCTACATTTGTGCCAGAACTAGACGTGTGGCTACATTTGTGCCAGAACTAGACGTGTGGCTACATTTGTGCCAGAACTAGACGTGTGGCTACATTTGTGCCAGAACTAGACGTGTGGCTACATCTGTGCCAGAACTAGACGTGTCATCTGTGCCAGAACTAGACGTGTGGCTACATTTGTGCCAGAACTAGACGTGTGGCTACATTTGTGCCAGAACTAGACGTGTGGCTACATTTGTGCCAGAACTAGACGTGTGGCTACATTTGTGCCAGAACTAGACGTGTGGCTACATCTGTGCCAGAACTAGACGTGTCATCTGTGCCAGAACTAGACGTGTGGCTACATTTGTGCCAGAACTAGACGTGTGGCTACATTTGTGCCAGAACTAGACGTGTGGCTACATTTGTGCCAGAACTAGACGTGTCATCTGTGCCAGAACTAGACGTGTGGCTACATTTGTGCCAGAACTAGACGTGTGGCTAACTTTGTGCCAGAACTAGACGTGTGACTACATTTGTGCCAGAACTAGACGTGTGGCTAACTTTGTGCCAGAACTAGACGTGTGGCTACATCTGTGCCAGAACTAGACGTGTCATCTGTGCCAGAACTAGACGTGTGGCTACATTTGTGCCAGAACTAGACGTGTGGCTACATTTGTGCCAGAACTAGACGTGTGGCTAACTTTGTGCCAGAACTAGACGTGTGGCTACATTTGTGCCAGAACTAGACGTGTGGCTAAATTTTTGCCAGAACTAGACGTGTGACTACATTTGTGCCAGAACTAGACGTGTGGCTAACTTTGTGCCAGAACTAGACGTGTGGCAACATTTGTGCCAGAACTAGACGTGTGGCTACATTTGTGCCAGAACTAGACGTGTGGCTACATTTGTGCCAGAACTAGACGTGTGGCTACATTTGTGCCAGAACTAGACGTGTGGCTACATTTGTGCCAGAACTAGACGTGTGGCTACATTTGTGCCAGAACTAGACGTGTGGCTACATTTGTGCCAGAACTAGACGTGTGGCTAACTTTGTGCCAGAACTAGACGTGTGGCTACATTTGTTCCAGAACTAGACGTGTGGCTACATTTGTTCCAGAACTAGACGTGTCATCTTTGCCAGAACTAGACGTGTGGCTACATTTGTTCCAGAACTAGACGTGTCATCTTTGCCAGAACTAGACGTGTCGCTACAATTGTACAGCACAGACGACTGCCGTAAAAACAACATCCTAGGGAACAATTTAACACACTACCACTTGGGGAACAATCTTATACACTTCCGTTTAGAGAACAATCTGATACACTTTTTCACCTATTCACGATGGCATATATCAAGGCACTTTATATAATTATGATGCCTAAAATAGCCTGAACACCCCCCTCTCCCCCCCCCCCCCCCCAATTCGAGCAGACGTGCCCAGCCAGCCCCACATAAAGAAATCCGTCAAATCCTGCCTGCAACAAATGAACCTGAAAGTGCAGCATCCGAGCAATGACGTCACACACCATTCATCATACGGCAAACAAACCAGCATCAATAAACGCCTGACCACGTGACAAGAACACAAAAGCGGGAATGTGGAGGGGGGGGGGGGACTGAAATAATCGAAGCATTATGAACCTAAAGTGGACGAGGAAAAAGTTGAAATAATCGAAGCATTATGAACCAAAAGTTGACTGGGAAAAGTTGAAATAATCAAAGCATTATGATCAGAGGTGGACTGGGAAAAACTGAAATAATCGAAGCATTATGAACCAAAAGTGGATTGGGAAAAATCTGAAATAATTGAAGCATTATGAACCTAAAGTGGACGAGGAAAAAGTTGAAAAAATCGAAGCATTATGAACCAAAATTACAAACCAGACCCAGGGCTAAACTGAAAAGCGTGTCTAGCAAAGGAAAAAATCAAAATCAGAAGAAAAAAAATTCAGGGAAATTTCAACAAAGAACTTCCATTTCTCCATGAAATGAAATGATTAAGTATCGATTCTGGTTGGCTGCATTTCATGCTTGTCGCCCTAACTATCGTTCAATTGTATGAGATCCATTTATTTAGTCCGATCCAGCTTTTTAATTTTACTTGTGTTAATCGAACTGGCCGGATACAAGTTCGCCTCTCATTTCAAATTTAATATAAAAAAAAAGCCAAAAGCTAGTGAATTACTGCCACTCCATGTATTGGTAGGCTGATATTTTGTTTACTATCATTTTACAGTACAAATGGTGTTGTTGGTCTAATATATATATATATATATATATATATATATATATATATATATATATATATATATATATATACAGAAAGGATTAATCTCACGTTTTCCCTCCCCAGTAGCTGCTCTAAACTCCCCATGTATCTACTTCTGGTACCACCCATTTATTGAGGGTAGCCATCTTTAAATTCAAATTTACGTTGTTCATTTGTGGCTATTTCAACAGAGAGTATACCCAGCGGTTGGGACAGAGAGTATATCAAGTGGTTGGGACAGAGTATATCCAGTGGTTGGGACAGAGAGTATATCCAGTGGTTGGGACAGAGAGTATACCCAGTGGTTGGGACAGAGAGTATATCAAGTGGTTGGGACAGAGAGTATATCAAGTGGTTGGGACAGAGAGTATACCCAGTGGTTGGGACAGAGAGTATATCCAGTGGTTGGGACAGAGAGTACATCAAGTGGTTGGGACAGAGAGTATATCAAGTGGTTGGGACAGAGAGTATGTCAGCACGTGGATCTCGTTAGCCTGGTTGGTCACGTGACCAATCGTGTGCTCTGTGCCCACACGCGTGTCCAGACTGACCTTTCATGTCCTAAAGGTCAGCTTTGTGCTGTTTTCAATTGACTTCTGCTAGACGGACATGGTGTCTAGCTGGGCGACTATAATAATAGATGTATTTGCAATTCACAAAATTAACGCGATAGTAACACAAACAGTTCCGTACTTTATTTCAAATTCAAGAACTATGGAGATAATTCTCTTGAAAGTAAATGTGGCGATTGAAAAATTCACTGTTATCTCATACATATAGCTTTAACGATAAATTAATGTTGTTATTCCAATTAGGTTCCAACAATACTATCAATTTTCAATACCGCCGATCTTCAAGTTAGAGAACATGAAGAAATCAATTAGGCGGACAACCAAGAGAATATTTTTCTCGGCTAAAAAAATATAAAAATAAATGAGTTAAGACCAGGTTTTAACTTCATTTTTAAAGCCACTGAATTAACATTGGGTAAGGTGTTTTGTCATTTGTTTGTTTCCTTATTGGTATTTCTTCTGAGGTCGCAGCTCCGTAGGATACGTACTCTGGTTTACAAGAGGGAGGCACCATATTAGCTACCATTTACAGGAGGGGGCACCATATTAGCTACCATTTACAGGAGGGAGGCACCATATTAGCTACCATTTACAGGAGGGAGGCACCATATTAGCTACCATTTACAAGAGGGAGGCACCATATTAGCTACCATTTACAGGAGGGAGGCACCATGTTAGTTACCATTTACAGGAGGGGGCACCATATTAGCTACCATTTACAGGAGGGAGGCACCATATTAGCTACCATTTACAAGAGGGAGGCACCATATTAGCTACCATTTACAGGAGGGAGGCACCATATTAGCTACCATTTACAGGAGGGAGGCACCGTATTAGCTACCATTTACAGGAGGGAGGCACCATATTAGCTACCATTTACAGGAGGGAGGCACCATATTAGCTACCATTTACAGGAGGGAGGCACCATATTAGCTACCATTTACAGGAGGGAGGCACCATATTAGCTACCATTTACAGGAGGGAGGCACCATATTAGCTACCATTTACAGGAGGGAGGCACCATATTAGCTACCATTTACAGGAGGGAGGCACCATATTAGCTACCATTTACAGGAGGGAGGCACCATATTAGCTACCATTTACAGGAGGGAGGCACCATATTAGCTACCATTTACAGGAGGGAGGCACCATATTAGCTACCATTTACAGGAGGGAGGCACCATATTAGCTACCATTTACAGGAGGGAGGCACCATATTAGCTACCATTTACAGGAGGGAGGCACCATATTAGCTACCATTTACAGGAGGGAGGCACCATATTAGCTACCATTTACAAGAGGGGGCACCATATTAGCTACACGTGCCACAAATTGCCGGTAAATTCAACACCGAAATGAACCAAACACGAAGACAAAGAGAGGCGAAATGCCTGCCTGTATCTGCTAATGAGAAGAATGTCCGACATCCCGTGGTCTGGCCTAGCGCTACATGCCAGGACATTGGTCGTCAATAGGGGCCAAATGTCAGCAGCCACACGCTCACTGCTGGCACCGTCAGCCTGCCGTATCTTACACGTCAGTTGAGGATGAGTACACGGGAAAACATGTTTGTTGTGGGCCAAATGGACCTGGTAGGTGGGGGCGGGCGGCTGTCATGCTATTGGGATTTTATTTTGTGGAAGTGGTGTGGGGGAGACACGGTGGGTTACATCTCGTCACAAAATGTCCAACCTTAGCAAATAAACACACAAAATGTCCTTAACGATTTCTAAGAAAGATTTCAGTCTCCGGAAAATTCACTCTCAGTCTACCAGCATTTTCTCCAATCAATAAAGTGTGTGGGACTTTGTGTGGGACCTCAAAAAAGTGTGTGGGACTTTGTGTGGGACATCAATAAAAAGTGTGGGAATGTGTGGGACATCAATAAAAAGTGAGGGAATGTGTGGGACATCAATGGTCGCGCTAAAACCTTCGCGCCTGGTCATGTTTCCAGTTCACGTGGGTGTAGACAAAGTCCCGTCTAAATGTTCACGTTGATGGTTTGTAGTTTGTCTTTCGGTCGGTCTAGAATTACTTTTGTTACATACCAATATGAACAGTTGGACACTATGTTACAATACAGCGACATAATGTTACAATACGGCTACGGTTTTGTTAGCACGCCGTACCTCACAAGGTCGCTGTTTTATCCCTGCAACTAGAACTTTAAAATAACCAAATATGGAACTTTAACCCAATTTTAAACAACAAATATAGAACTTTTCCCCAGCTTTAAACAACAAATATAGAACTTATTCCCAGTTTTAAATAACAAATATAGATCTTATTCCCAGTTTTATTCAACAAAAAATACGGAACTTATTTCCTAGTTTTAAAAAACAAATATAAAAACTTAACATTTGAAATACAAAGCGCCACGTGGATCTTATCCCACTCCAAACACACACACACACCACATCACACCCCACCACACACACGACACCACACACACACTCACACCCGTACACCTATAGAGCAGTTAGCGGTGTTTGATCAGCAGTAGCTAATGTAAACAATTGATGTGATTTGACCAATAGATTTGAGATCGTCACACAAAGGACGTGCCTCCTTTTACCCATCATAACACGCGTATTTATCCTTTGCTCGGCATACATCAGTATTTATCCTTTAATAGTCTAGTGACATTCTAATGTGGGCTTAATAGTCTAGTGACATTCTAATGTAGGCTTAATAGTCTAGATATGTTCTGGCGTAGGTTTAATAGTCTAGTGACATTCTAATGTAGGCTTAATAGTCTAGATATGTTCTGGCGTAGGTTTAATAGTCTAGTGACATTCTAATGTAGGCTTAATAGTCTAGATATGTTCTGGTGTAGGTTTAATAGTCTAGTGACATTCTAATGTAGGCTTAATAGTCTAGTGACATTCTAATGTAGGCTTAATAGTCTAGTGACATTCTAATGTAGGCTTAATAGTCTAGTGACATTCTAATGTAGGTTTAATAGTCTAGATATGTTCTGGCGTAGGTTTAATAGTCTAGTGACATTCTAATGTAGGCTTAATAGTCTAGTGACGTTTTGATGTAGGTTTAATAGTCTAGTGACATTCTAATGTAGGCTTAATAGTCTAGTGACGTTTTGATGTAGGTTTAATAGTCTAGTGACGTTTTGATGTAGGTTTAATAGTCTAGTGACGTTTTGATGTAGGTTTAATAGTCTAGTGACGTTTTGATGTAGGTTTAATAGTCTAGTGACATTCTAATGTAGGCTTAATAGTCTAGTGACATTCTAATGTAGGTTTAATAGTCTAGTGACGTTTTGATGTAGGTTTAATAGTCTAGTGACATTCGAATGTAGGCTTAATAGTCTAGATATGTTCTGGTGTAGGTTTAATAGTCTAGTGACGTTTTGATGTAGGTTTAATAGTCTAGTGACGTTTTGATGTAGGTTTAATAGTCTAGTGACGTTTTGATGTAGGTTTAATAGTCTAGTGACGTTTTGATGTAGGTTTAATAGTCTAGTGACGTTTTGATGTAGGTTTAATAGTCTAGTGATGTTTTGATGTAGGTTTAATGGTCTAGTGATGTTTTGATGTAGGTTTAATAGTCTTGTGGCGTTTTAATGCAGGTTTAATAGTCTAGTGACGTTTTGATGTAACATTGGGATAGTTGTTAGCCGGTAACTTACATTTGAATACAGGAGTTAGTTGAAATAGAAATTGTTCGCTTATTGTAATACTAGTATTGGCGACAGTCTAATTGTATTGAGAACATTCTAATTGAATTGAGAACAGTCTAATTGAATTGAGAACAGTCTAATTGTATTGAGAACAATCAAGTTGTATTGGCAACAGTTTAGTTGTATTGAGAACAGTCTAGTTGTATTGAGAACAGTCTAGTTGTATTGAGAACAGTCTAATTGTATTGAGAACAACAGTCTAGTTGTATCGAGAACAGTCTAGTTGTATTGGCAACAGTCTAGTTGTATTGAGAACAGTCTAGTTGTATTGAGAACAACAGTCTAGTTGTATTGAGAACAGTCTAGTTGTATTGACAACAGTTTAGTTGTATTGAGAACAGTCTAGTTGTATTGAGAACAACAGTCTAGTTGTATTTAGAACAGTCTAGTTGTATTGAGAACAGTCTAGTTGTATTGAGAACAGTCTAGTTGTATTGAGAACAGTCTAGTTGTATTGAGAACAGTCTAATTGTATTGAGAACAGTCTAATTGTATTGAGAACAGTCTAATTGTATTGACAACAGTTTAGTTGTATCGAGAACAGTCTAGTTGTATTGAGAACAGTCTAGTTGTATTGACAACAGTTTAGTTGTATCGAGAACAGTCTAGTTGTATTGAGAACAGTTTAGTTGTATTGAGAACAGTCTAATTGTATTGAGAACAGTCTAGTTGTATTGAGAACAGTTTAGTTGTATCGAGAACAGTCTAGTTGTATTGAGAACAGTCTAATTGTATTGACAACAGTTTAGTTGTATCGAGAACAGTTTAGTTGTATTGAGAACAGTTTAGTTGTATTGAGAACAGTCTAGTTGTATTGAGAACAGTTGACATTATTGTGTGATCCATAAAGTCTATATCCTACTACAAAGAACGGATGCTGCATGTGTTTTTAAATATTTAATTACGTACAACTGGTTAGAATGTGATCACGTGACCAAAACAGTGCAGTTATCACCAAGTCACACGTATAGCGTGAAATTGAGTTAATAATAGCCTTCCCCTACCTTAGTGGGATTATATCCTTTATTCCACACAGCGCAGATAAGCGGCGATCGAGCGCTCGAGTCCTGAATGAAAACGAACCTCTTAAAAGGTGGAATACGAACTCAGTTCCCTCCCTTGACTAGAGAATGACGACGCTGAAAATATGGAAACCCGTTAGCGTTAAGATTTCTTTTTTCATAAACTTGCTAAAACAAAAGACCGTATGCCTAATTGAACACACAGAAAGGCGAGAATATAGGTAAAATCTATTTTAAGCAATATCTATATATCTTTTTTAAATAATCTGGCAATATTTATAAAATGTGACAATGTTTGTAAAACCTGAAGATGTATAAAATGTGATGCTGATTATATGCCTAAATTATGACAATGTCTATAAATAGTTTTGTGGATGGGACTACATTTAAAATAGCGATATTTGCACGAAGTCTATGAAATAAAAGAACGATTGAAGTGTTTTTATAATAAATCTTAGTTTTGACTGCTACGACATTTAAAATTGCTTTTTAATCTTAGTATGTCTTTGTTGATTAGAACTCTAAAAATATTTTACCAGATTATAATGTAGTTAATATCTAAACGTAGTTATACAAGTTTATTTTAAAATGTTCTTAAAGTCATTTTTTATATCAGCATATGAATCGATTGAAGACAGTCGTAATGTATAACTCAGAGATGGCACAAACGGTATCCCATACATAAAATGTCAGATTGTTGCACCGTAAAGTGGGACAGGGGCGAGAAGGAGGAGACGGGAGAGAACTCTATCCCCGCGGGGACTAATCGGCTGGCAGGAGCAGCAATTATTTCACACTTCGGGGTAGCTGCCAATCGGAAACTCGCATCAATGCCTCGGCAGGCCCGCGCCATCACCATCCACCTTTTGTCGCCGACAACAGCCTCACCATCCACCTTTTGTCGCCGCCACCTCTTGAAGCGAGACTAACGCTCTGAGTGCGAGGATTCCCTGCCTTTATACTGGCTGCTCGCCTGTGATGTAGCTAGCGAGGTGGTAGACGGCAGACATTACATTTTTGTAGCAGCTACCGGCCATTTTAATAGTGAAACAAAATACTGAACCGGCCATTTTAATAGTGAAACAAAATACTGGACCGGCCATTTTAATAGTGAAACAAAATACTGGACCGGCCATTTTAATAGTGAAACAAAATACTGGACCGGTCATTTTAATAGTGAAACAAAATACTGGACCGGCCATTTTAATAGTGAAACAAAATACTGAACCGGCCATTTTAATAGTGAAATAAAATACTGAACCGGGCATTTTAACAGTGAAACAAAATACTGGACCGGCCATTTTAATAGTGAAACAAAATACTGAACAGGGCATTTTAATAGTGAAACAAAATACTGGACCGGCCATTTTAATAGTGAAACAAAATACTGGACCGGCCATTTTAATAGTGAAACAAAATACTGGACCGGCCATTTTAATAGTGAAACAAAATACTGGACCGGCCATTTTAATAGTGAAACAAAATACTGGACCGGCCATTTTAATAGTGAAACAAAAAACTGGACCGGCCATTTTGAAAGTGAAACAAAATACTGGACTGGCCATTTTAATAGTGAAACAAAATACTGGACCGGCTATTTTAATAGTGAAACAAAATACTGAACCGGTCATTCGAAACAGACAGACTTTGTGTCAGACAGTAACAGACATGACAAAGGGTGTCAGGTTGTGTCATATAGTGCATGTATCAGGAAACTAATTATTAAGATCTTTTCTCTACGTCTCTCGTTCATCCCCCCCCCCCCTCAATCACCGGTTTACACCTCAACATTACCCTACACCCTAGAACCCATTTCACACCCCCACCTACCCCCTCCCCTCCCCCAGCAATTAAAACGTGAATGAAAAACCAGATTCCCATTAGCCTGGTTTTCTCATGACATTTTTTCTGTCTGCTGGTAAACGCGCAGTTACAGGAAACACGAACTCCATTTTTTTATCCAGGGGGAGACCAATTGTTTTTTTTTTATTCAGGGGAGATCAATGGTTTTTTTTATCCAGGGGAGATCAATGGTTTTTTTTTATTCAGGGGGAGACCAATGGTTTTTTTATCCATGGGAGATCAATGGGTTTTTTTATTCAGGGGAAGACCAATGGTTTTTTTTATCCAGGGGAAGACCAATGGTTTTTTTTATCCAGGGGAAGACCAATGGTTTTTTTTATCCAGGGGGAGACCAATGGTTTTTTTTTATCCAGGGGGAGACCAATAGGTTTTTTTTTTATTCAAGGGAGATCAATAGATTTTTAATCCAGTGGAGACCAATGTTTTTTTTTATCAAGGGCTGAATACATTTTTTAACCAGGGGAGACCAATGGTTTTTTTTTATCCAGGGGAGAGCAAAGGTTTTTTTTTATCCAGGGGAGAGCAATGGTTTTTTATCCAGGGGAGAGCAATGGTTTTTTATCCAGGGGAGAGCAATGGTTTTTTATCCAGGGTAGACCAATGGTTTTTTTATCAAGGGGAGAGCAATGGTTTTTTCTAAAGAAAACGGAAAAATTGGACTCAATAAGGCGCTTACAGCTCCGATCTAATCAGGAGCGTAAACACGATAAGAGATTTTAGAATACACCGTGATTAATTTCTCTACAACTGCAAACGTCGAAAATTCACATTAAAAAAAATATTTTCATGACCACAGCCGCCCCCCCCCCCCCTCGTCCACCCGTCTCCCTTATTTGAATTCACAGCCCGACTCTTCCAATTGGCCCGCTGAGTTGCTCCCCTTTCTAGGCACTAATTTCTAAAACGTTAGGACCACTTGAAAACTCATTCAAACTGCGCGCACGTGCTAAAGAGCTGATTCGGCAGAGTGAGTTCCATGGCCGAGAGCTCACGGTGCCAGCACATGGGCAGACTCACGCACAGACATACGGACACACACACAGACATACGGACACACACACAGACATACGGACACAGATACATGCACGCATATACACACATATATACGCACAGACACACGAACAGACACACATTGACCCACGCACATAGATATACGCACATATACATACACACAGGCATCGTAGATACACACAGACACATGCACAGACACACACACACACACACACACAAACACAAGAACAACCAGGCGGACACAAACAGTGTGACAATATTCATGAAATTAGCTCGAAGACATTAATCATCAAATTAGATCATTAATGTGTGTATTAAAAACATATTTTTAGATGATGTATAATCAACTATCAGAAAACAGTGTAAAACTAATATCTAGTCAACTCAAAAAGAATGTTCAAAAACTAAGCTCAAAATATTTATAAAAGAATGTTCAAAAACTTAGCTCCAGATGTTTATAAAAAATGTTCCTGAAATTCTATAAAGATATAAGTTCAGACGTGTTGTGATTAGAAAAGGAAAGGGAGTGAGGAAGGGGAGGGGGTGGAATTGGATGAACATAATGTCCTAAAACAGCCTAATCGCACCAATTGTATCATTAAAAAAAAAACATCTGATGAAGGCGGCAAGCCCGGCTTTGTATGAACCAAATCTCTGGAAATCTGTCATTGAATTCTGTCTTGTTTCGAGCAGACGGCCTCGGGGCTTGTGGAAGATGTGCTGATTAGATATCGCCTAATCATTTGTGAGGACGTTCTCCCGCCCCACCCAGGCTTTCACCCAACTTTCTTCTATTAGCATAATTTGCAATGTATTGATCTCTTTTTTGATAAATACGTTTAGATTCTGAGTGTGATCTAATTGAGCTATAAATAGATCGGTCACGTGTGTCGTGTTGCTAATGACGATAGCATCAATGTGTGATACAACAGCTAACTGACATCACTTCCGGTACTATCACCACGCGCTATACTGGCAGGGTGAGTAAATATTTTGTCATGTGCTATATTATGTTGAAAGAGAGATGCATTCCAATAGCTACATAGGCATGCATGTGTTTGTATGTGTGTGTGTCTATGTGTGTGTCTGTCTGTGTGTGTGTGTTTCTGTAAAGTTCATCACAAAATTTGATATTCTAAGCATAACCAGATACTTTATTGACATTATTTTTGTATATCAAGATACCTAAACAATTTTTATAGTACAAATATATGATGGATAGGGTGTGTTGCTTCCATTGTACAATAATATGTTTATATGACACAGGATGGGGAGAGAATATAGACCTACAATCTCATTCTATCTGACACAGGATGGGGAGAGTATATAGACCTACTATCCGATGCCAAAGTCTTGTTTGCCAATGGAGGGGTTGACTTACATTGGGGTCGGGGGTGTTCGTTAAAATGTAATTATAAATCTCTCTGCGTGTTTGGAATGGCAAAAAAATTCTGTTGCTTTTCTCATCTTCGCACAAACAGCAAATTTTCTCATCTTTCGTTGTCGGCTCTCGTCTCGCTTGGATGAGCACGGTCCTGTGTGCGAGTTTTCTTTCGCCTATTTGATGAGTTGATTGGCACAAAGTTGAGGGTTGTTTCCCTTACACAAGATTTCTTCTTCTTTACACAGCGTGGGGATATTTAGCTGCAGTCTATCGCAAACTCCACAGTTACCCACCAACTGGTGCCCCACTACAGTTACCCACCAACTGGTGCCCCACTACAGTTACCCACCTACTGGTGCCCCACTACAGTTACCCACCAACTGGTGCCCCACTACAGTTACCCACCAACTGGTGCCCCACTACAGTTACCCACCAACTGGTGCCCCACTACAGTTACCCACCAACTGGTGCCCCACTACGCTACAGTTACCCACCAACTGGTGCCCCACTACAGTTACCCACCAACTGGTGCCCCACTACAGTTACCCACCAACTGGTGCCCCACTACGCTACAGTTACCCACCAACTGGTGCCCCACTACACTACAGTTAGCCACCAACTGGTGCCCCACTACAGTTACCCACCAACTGGTGCCCCACTACAGTTACCCACCAACTGGTGCCCCACTACAGTTACCCACCAACTGGTGCCCCACTACAGTTACCCACCAACTGGTGCCCCACTACAGTTACCCACCAACTGGTGCCCCACTACAGTTACCCACCAACTGGTGCCCCACTACAGTTACCCACCAACTGGTGCCCCACTACAGTTACCCACCAACTGGTGCCCCACTACAGTTACCCACCAACTGGTGCCCCACTACAGTTACCCACCAACTGGTGCCCCACTACAGTTACCCACAAACTGGTGCCCCACTCCACTACCGTTACCCACCAACTGGTTCCCCACTACAGTTAGCCACCAACTGGTGCCCCACTACAGTTACCCACCAACTGGTGCCCCACTACACTACAGTTAGCCACCAACTGGTGCCCCACTACACTACAGTTAGCCACCAACTGGTGCCCCACTACAGTTACCCACCAACTGGTGCCCCACTACAGTTAGCCACCAACTGGTGGCCCACTACACTACAGTTACCCACCAACTGGTGCCCCACTACAGTTACCCACCGACTGGTGCCCCACTACAGTTACCCACCAACTGGTGCCCCACTACAGTTACCCACCAACTGGTGCCCCACTACAGTTACCCACCAACTGGTGCCCCACTACACTACAGTTAGCCACCAACTGGTGCCCCACTACAGTTACCCACCGACTGGTGCCCCACTACAGTTACCCACCAACTGGTGCCCCACTACAGTTACCCACCAACTGGTGCCCCACTACAGTTACCCACCAACTGGTGCCCCACTACAGTTACCCACCAACTGGTGCCCCACTACGCTACAGTTACCCACCAACTGGTGCCCCACTACAGTTACCCACCAACTGGTGCCCCACTACAGTTACCCACCAACTGGTGCCCCACTACGCTACAGTTACCCACCAACTGGTGCCCCACTACACTACAGTTAGCCACCAACTGGTGCCCCACTACAGTTACCCACCAACTGGTGCCCCACTACAGTTACCCACCAACTGGTGCCCCACTACAGTTACCCACCAACTGGTGCCCCACTACAGTTACCCACCAACTGGTGCCCCACTACAGTTACCCACCAACTGGTGCCCCACTACAGTTACCCACCAACTGGTGCCCCACTACAGTTACCCACCAACTGGTGCCCCACTACAGTTACCCACCAACTGGTGCCCCACTACAGTTACCCACCAACTGGTGCCCCACTACACTACAGTTACCCACCAACTGGTGCCCCACTACAGTTACCCACCAACTGGTTCCCCACTACAGTTAGCCACCAACTGGTGCCCCACTACAGTTACCCACCAACTGGTGCCCCACTACAGTTACCCACCAACTGGTGCCCCACTACAGTTACCCACCAACTGGTGCCTCACTACAGTTACCCACCAACTGATGCCCCACTACAGTTACCCAACGACTGGTGCCCCACTACAGTTAGCCACCAACTGGTGCCCCACTACACTACAGTTACCCACCAACTGGTGCCCCACTACAGTTACCCACTGACTGGTGCCCCACTACACTACAGTTACCCACCAACTGGTGCCCCGCTACAGTTACCCACCAACTGGTGCCCCACTACAGTTACCCACCAACTGGTGCCCCACTACAGTTACCCACCAACTGGTGCCCCACTACACTACAGTTACCCACCAACTGGTGCCCCGCTACAGTTACCCAACAACTGGTGCCCCACTACAGTTACCCACCAACTGGTGCCTCACTACAGTTACCCACCAACTGGTGCCCCACTACAGTTAGCCACCAACTGGTGCCCCACTACAGTTACCCACCAACTGGTGCCCCACTACAGTTACCCACCGACTGGTGCCTCACTACAGTTACCCACCAACTGGTGCCCCACTACAGTTACCCACCAACTGGTGCCTCACTACAGTTACCCACCAACTGGTGCCCCACTACACTACAGTTAGCCACCAACTGGTGCCCCACTACACTACAGTTACCCACCAACTGGTGCCTCACTACAGTTACCCACCAACTGGTGCCCCACTACAGTTACCCACCAACTGGTGCCCCACTACAGTTACCCACCAACTGGTGCCCCACTACAGTTACCCACCAACTGGTGCCCCACTACACTACAGTTACCCACCAACTGGTGCCCCACTACAGTTACCCACCAACTGGTGCCCCACTACAGTTACCCACCAACTGGTGCCCCACTACACTACAGTTACCCACCAACTGGTGCCCCACTACAGTTACCCACCAACTGGTGCCCCACTACAGTTACCCACCGACTGGTGCCCCACTATAGTTACCCACCAACTGGTGCCCCACTACAGTTACCCACCAACTGGTGCCCCACTACAGTTACCCACCAACTGGTGCCCCACTACACTACAGTTACCCACCAACTGGTGCCCCACTACAGTTACCCACCAACTGGTGCCCCACTACACTACAGTTACCCACCAACTGGTGCCCCACTACAGTTACCCACCAACTGGTGCCCCACTACAGTTACCCACCAACTGGTGCCCCACCACAGTTACCCACCAACTGGTGCCCCACTACAGCTACCCACCAACTGGTGCCCCACTACAGTTACCCACCAACTGGTGCCCCACTACAGTTACCCACCAACTGATGCCCCACTACAGTTACCCAACGACTGGTGCCCCACTACAGTTACCCACCAACTGGTGCCCCACTCCACTACAGTTACCCACCAACTGGTGCCCCACTACAGCTACCCACCAACTGGTGCCCCACTACAGCTACCCACCAACTGATGCCCCACTACAGTTACCCACCAACTGATGCCCCACTACAGTTACCCACCAACTGGTGCCCCACTACAGCTACCCACCAACTGGTGCCCCACTACAGTTACCCACCAACTGGTGCCCCACTACAGTTACCCACCAACTGATGCCCCACTACAGTTACCCAACGACTGGTGCCCCACTACAGTTACCCACCAACTGGTGCCCCACTCCACTACAGTTACCCACCAACTGGTGCCCCACTACAGCTACCCACCAACTGGTGCCCCACTACAGCTACCCACCAACTGATGCCCCACTACAGTTACCCACCAACTGATGCCCCACTACAGTTACCCAACGACTGGTGCCCCACTACAGTTACCCACCAACTGGTGCCCCACTCCACTACAGTTACCCACCAACTGGTGCCCCACTACAGCTACCCACCAACTGGTGCCCCACTACAGCTACCCACCAACTGATGCCCCACTACAGTTACCCACCAACTGGTGCCCCACTACAGTTACCCACCAACTGGTGCCCCACTACAGTTACCCACCAACTGGTGCCCCACTACACTACAGTTAGCCACCAACTGGTGCCCCACTACACTACAGTTAGCCACCAACTGGTGCCCCACTACAGTTACCCACCAACTGGTGCCCCACTACAGTTACCCACCGACTGGTGCCCCACTACAGTTAGCCACCAACTGGTGCCCCACTACAGTTAACCATCGACCGAGAATAGACTTACAGCTATGACACTGTTGTAAGGTAAATCTACGTTCCATGTAACTGCCTCTTCAGATTTCAAATCTTTTCCCTTTACATTTATCATTGCAATATCGGAGCGAACGAAAAAAAAATGTACATATATATATATATATATATATATATATATATATATATATATATATATATATATATATATATATATATATATATATATATATATATATATATATATATATATATATATATATATGTGTGTGTGTGTGTGTGTGTGAGAGTGAGAGAGAGTGTGTGTGTGTGAGTGTGCTTGCGGGGGGAGGGGGAGGTTGTATACTTTCTCTAGTTAAAAGGATTGCAACCGAAAGAAAGGGGAGGGAACTGTCACAATAAAACATCCTCACCAGTTATCGTAATTTATTTTATTTCCCACTAATGGCGGAAGAAGTCGTAGAGAGCGAACTACTTAGAGGGAATTTTTTTTTTGTGGGCTAAAGGTACATGGTACTGGTATAGGGGATGTTAGGTACAGTTTTAGGTTAGGAACTTTTCATTATAGTATACACAAATATGTGTCCATGTATAAAACAAAAACTATTGCACTAGAGCCATCGTGTTTTTGTTTTGTTTTTACCAGTAGAAGCCAAATCACAGGAAACCCACCGTTAAAAATCACAGGAATCATACTAATCAGATGCCCACTCTAATCAGATGCCGACACTAATTACGTTCAAGTTCCACGCTGACCGTTGTAGGCGCAAGTAAATGCTCATCCTCTCGGTCTTATGTGCCCCCCCCCCCCCCGTATTTCCTTACCTTGTCACAAAATTTACGTTTGTATCTATTTTTTGTTTCTGTTTTTTTGGGGGGTTTTTAAAACCCTCTCACCCCCCCCCCCCCCCCCTCCCCACTCTCGTTCTCTGCATTTTCTCAATCTCAACAACCCGAATAATGCCCATCCGTTTCAGATTGTCGCATTTTTCGAGTCCCAGATGTAGGAAGGCTGTCAGACTGGCAGGGCAGCCATTAGCCTGGCCAGGAGAGAGTTGCCGCTACAAGCCACAGATCAGCCTGTCAGGTCTCCGCTTGTCCGTTGGCTGGTCTGTTGGCCTGTCCGTTGGCCTGTCCGTTTAGCGTTCTTGTCACATCGATGTGCGGTCTGTGTGGCTTTTTTGATTTCTTTTTAACCTGGTATTAATAGACATGGACAGTTGTCCACAATTGTGGACAGTGTTTGAGACTAAATTCTGACTATGTGTTGACAGTGTTTGAGACTAAATTCTGACTATGTGTGGACAGTGTTTGAGACTAAATTCTGACTATGTGTGTG